>NC_083390.1:13489800-13800600 GCF_031755915.1 Ziziphus jujuba
TTGAAGGTCTCAATTGACTCGTGTTTGCACTCTAGTTATATTTTGGCTTTTACCCTCTATAATTCTCAACTCTCTTGCCTTTTACCACTCTAGTGATTCTATTTGTTCTTTGCAAACTAATTTCAAGCTAAATCAAACTAGCAAGTAACAATCCAAATAAACCTGTCAAACAGTTATTAAAGAAAAGTTAAGAAAAAGTAACAAAAAAGGCAATGATGATAGATTTGGTTTTCAACAAGAAATTTGGCACAAACACAAGAAACTAGAATATTAAGAACAAATTGGAATCAGATTTACAAAGTGGAATCAGTGAATATTCAACAAACATGATTTTCAGTATTGATTTTGGCTTGTTTTTGGTGTTTCTCAAATAAACAAAATAAATTTCACTACCTGCTTTCTCTTGAAATCTCAACAATTCAATGCCACAAACCACAAGAACAAGAAAAATTTTAAGAACGAATTTTTTTTTTAATGTTTTTTTAATTTATTTATTTATTTTTGTTTTTTTTTTGCGTTCAAGCAACAATAATAATCTTTATCAAACTATAGTAATACTAATTGTACCAAACTTCAATGAAAACACACTTAGCCATTGACCACAAGGGTTAGGATGCAAAGAAGAACAAAGATTTTTTTTTTTTTTTAATATATGTAAGGTATGATCGGATGAACGAAGAAGAACAAAAAAAGAAAAGATGCAAAGAGGAATTCAGTGACCAAATAGATAAGACAATCAAAGAAATCAAAGATGCAACTTCTAACATAATGCTAAAATTGCAGAAAGCCAAGAATAAAGAAAAACAATGAAAACAAAGATAGATAGATCAAACCTATAATTAGAAACTAGCTTTTATACCAAAATGATACGAACCTAGAGTGACTTGCCTCTAAACCCGTAACAAAGACTGATTTGGACCATCTAACTACAAGTTATCAATGGAAGACCTTGACCCTTTACCTATATTTGAGGTAAGAACCTTGGTATGGTGAAGATGCCATAATAGGGTGTGGAATAACCTATTGATAAGTCAAATTTGAATTTCACAAACAAAGTTTGAAAAGTTCGATCTAGTTCTTAGAGAACCAAGAGAATCACTCTCACGTTTAATCAAAATTGTAATCTCCCTTTATTCATGACTTATGTGCCTTTAAATAGGCAAAATAAATTACAAAAATCACACTTTTTAATATTTACAACTAATCTTTCTTTCCTAAGCACTCATAAAACTAATCTAAGATTAAAAAGTGAGAGTGATTCTCTTTATTCTCTAAGAACTAGATTGAACTTTCAAACTTTGCTTGCGGAGTTCAAATTTGACTTATCAATAGATTATTCCACATCCTATTGTGGCATCTTCACCATACCAAGGTTCTTATCTCAAATATAGATAAAAGGTCGAGGTCTTCCATTGATAACTTATAGTTAGACGGTCCAAATCAATCCTTATTATGGGTTTAAAGGCAAGTCATTTTAGGTTCGTATCAATATTCAATCAAGAATTTCTTCCATAAACCAAAGTGATCTAGATGTTATTAAAGAAGAGGAAGAAGATGATTCAGCCAATGAAAATTATGTTGGCAGAATAGGAACCAAACCAATTATAGAGCTTTATTAGAAAGTAAGCATGGCAACACATGATCCAGTAACTTATAATGAAGCACCTCAACATAAATAATGGCAAGCAACAACGAAGGAGGAGCTTTATATGATTGAAAAGAAAAAATCATAGAGTTTGATCCCAAGACAAAGAAAGGGACATGTTATAGGTGTTAAATGGACTTTTAGTACTAAACTAAACCATCATGGCTATTTGATCAAACATAAAGTAAGACTGGTGGTACAGAGATATGTCCAACAATATGGAGTGGATTATATGGAGACTAGTGCCAACACATGAAACCATTCGACTACCTTTACCCTATGCAGCCAACAATTCTTGGAAAATGTACCATTTTAGATGTTAAATTAGCCTTTCTAAATGGTATATTGTAAGAAGAAGCCTATGTTGAGCAACCTGAAGGCTTGTCAAATAAAGAGAGGAAGAGAAAGTGTACAAGTTTCATAAAGCTTTATACGGGCTCAAACAAGCTCCAAGAGCTCGGTATCAAGGATTGATGACTTCTTGATTCATGAAGGTTTTTCAAGAAGTGAAAATAAGCCTACCCTCAACATCAAAGCCAACTCACATAAAGACAAGATGGTAATATCTCTTTATGTTGAGGATTTACTCATAATAGGTTGTAATGCCAAAACCATCCAATAATTCAAGAACAAGATTAAGCAACCTTTGAGATGTCCAATCTTGGTTTGATTGAATGCTTCCTAAGTTTGGAGATCAAACAAACAAGCAAAGGTATATTTTTATCCCAAGAAAAATATGCTTTAAACTTACTTGGTAAGTTTTAGCTAGAAAATAACAAACCTGTTGAAACTCCTATGATTCAAAAAGCCAAGTTTGAATTTGATGTTGGATGTGAAAAGATAAATGGATCAGTTTATCGAAGTTTGATGGGACGCTTGGTTTACTTATATGCATCAAGACCTGATATCGTCTATGCAACAAATGTATTGTCAACGTTCATAAGTGCTCCATTTTAGAACCATTATCAAGCTACAAAAAGAATCCTAAGGTACATTAAAGGTACGCCAGCCATGGAGCCTTGTACAAGCATGGTAAAATTTATGATCTAGTTGGCTATTATGATAGTGTGATTGGGTAGACATTTTTGAAGATGGTACGAACTTAGGTCGACTTTCGACTAAACCCGTATTATATTAGCTCGGATTAAAAAATTAAGTTCAAGTTCTTATGGTCACCTCAACCCCTAATCAACCTATGACTAGAAACCTTGGTATATGATGAAAACACCACAATAGTTGATAGATGCTCTAATGGTGTTTTAGGTGTTTAAACAGAACTAAGAGAATTCTATCTCACAAATAAATTTCTAAGTAATATGTAAGCTGATTTCTCATTGAAAATAGGCCTTTAAATAAGCTTTGAATGAACAAAATAAAACCCTACAAGGATTAGGAAATTTAGGCCAACATAAAATCAAATTAGGAAAATGCCTTATTTCACACCCTTTCCTAATCGAATTTGTATTAATTAATTCTTTAATTTTGAAAAATGAATTAATTAATTTACAGTCAAAATAATAAAATTCTAACTTTCCTAAAGTAATTTATCCATAATACTAACTTTTCTAAACTAATTTTTCCAGCAAATAAATAAATAAAACCAAAATAAAATCTGGTTTTCTAAAACAAAAAGTCAAAATCAAATTGGAAAACTAGTTGACTAGTTTAACTACTAAGCTAACTTTGACCAATTTCCTGTTGAAATGTGGTGATCTTGCCACAATGTGCAAGGTAGTTCGGTTACACTTGCACTCTTTGTTTTGCAACATCAAAGACCAAACATTATTTATGTTTATGCATTTTATTTTATCTTGTAATGTTTAAGAACAATATCCTTTTTTGTAATACCCTAAGCTCATTATCTAGCTTAAGGCATTTTTTGTCTAGTTGCTGGAATTGTATTTCCAGCAACATAAGTCCACTTCCTTGGATGCCGTTTGAAGTAGATTTGGTATTTGGATCTGAATTTTGGATATGATAAACTAGATATGTAGAGGAAGCAGCAGAAAAAAGAATGGCCCAATTTGGAGCTGGGAAGGCTGAGTTAAGCCCAAAACAATCTGACCCTTGTGCAGTGTTGTTGCCCAGAAAACTGGGCAAAACTGCCTCGGGTTTGATTACTTTTGAATGGGTAAATGGACTTTTTTTTATCTGGTTTTTGGATAGAACATATTTTAATATTCAAAAAGGCTTCCCTCCAATTTTCAAGTCAAATGGAGCTGGTTTTCAAATTCAAATGCCTTAGACAAGCTGAACTGCCCATTAAAGAAGGTTTCTTGCATGCCCAGCACATTGATTAGAGTTAGTTGAGGTAGTTTGGCTTGGTTGGTTACTTTTAATGCTTTTGTATTTATTGCTCAATATGGCAGCATGCCTTATTGTCTTTTTGATGTATTTAAAAGTATGAAAATTGTAATGAAAAACGTTGAGAAAGAAAATATTCAAAAAACAGATTTTGAAAAACAACATTTTTGGCTCTCTCTCTCAACTACTGCATTTTTGGTTTCTTCTTCTTCCCAAAAGCTAACAGCCTTCTCAAGAACCCTAAACCTCCATTAAAACCAGAAACAAAACCTAAACAAACCCAAAAAAAAAAAAACAAAATCAAGAACCAAGAACCAAGAACCAACAACAATCATTCTTGACTAATACCTTGAATGATTGTGCTCTACGGTACAACAACATAAACCTACACCAAATTCCATCATGGTATCAGAGCATAGTGTAATTTCTTAGGACCTTGTGAGCTTTCAACCTAGACCATTTTATTTGTGAGAGGATCCCCCGCCTAAAGCCTTCCGACCGAAACCAAAACCTCCCAAAAAGACTAGTTGAAACTCACCAAAACACCACCACCCGAGAGCTTGTTCTTGCGTCCATTTTTCAAAACTTTTCAAAAACCATTTTTTCAAATGGCCTCACAATCCTTTGCAACCCCAACACCACCTAAGTTTGAAGGCCAAAACTATTCCATTTGGAGTATAAAAATGAAAGCCTACCTTCAAGCCTTTGGTTTATGGGAAGTCATAGAAGAAGGTTATGTAGTGGAGGAGTTGAGAGCTAATGCAACCCAAGCACAAAGAAATGCACATGAGGCCGAAGTTGCCAAGGGGTTCAAGGCCCTCACTGCCTTGCACTCCTCCATGAGTGATTCCATTTTTACAAGGATAATGTCATGAACAAGTGCTAGAGAGGTTTGGATAAAGCTTCAAGAGGAGTTCCATGGAAATACTAGAACTCGGCAAATGCAAGTTTTAAACCTAAGAAGAGGGTTTGAGACCTTGAAGATGAAGGAGAATGAGCTTGTCAAGGATTTCATGGAAAGGATGCTCAAAGTGGTAAATCAAATTCGGGTCCTTGGTGAGCAATTGACCGATCAAAGGGTAGTAGAGAAAGTATTGGTGAGCTTACCCGAAAGGTTTGAAGCTAAGATTTCCTCCCTTGAAGAATCTAGAAATCTTAGTGAAATAACCTTGAGTGAGCTCATCAATGCTCTTCAAGCAACCGAACAAAGGAGAGCCATTAGAAAGGAGGAGACCATAGAGAGTGCATTCTATGGTGGCCACGGCAACAAAAAGAAGAATAAAGGAAGGAAGAGCAACAACACCAATCAAACCGGTTTTACAACCAACAACAACACAAACAACAACAAAAGTGGATGGAATCAACAACAACAACAACAAAGCCATCAAACCCGAGGAAGGCATCCACCTTGCCCTCATTGCAAGTTGGACATCCACCATCCAAGTGTTTTTGGAGGCCGGATGCATCTTGTGAAAGATGTGGAAGAAAAGGCCACATTGCCAAAGTATGCAAGCAAAGGAGACAACAAGTCAATGTGGTTAATAAAGAAGCCGAGAACCTATTTGTGGCCACATGCCTTAAAGCCACAAGTAGTGGTCTCAGTTGGCTTGTGGATAGTGGTTGCTCACACCACATGAGTTTCCAAAAGGATGGCTTTGTGGAGCTTGACCGAAACTACAAAACCAAAGTGAAGATTGGTGATGGCCGGTTCATGAAAGAAGGCAAAGGAGATGTGTGCTTGAACACCGAGGAAGGTACCAAAATTATAAAAGATGTGCTATATGTTCCTAGTTTATGTGAAAACTTGCTTAGTGTAGCACAATTGGTAGAAAGAGGCTTTGCTTTAAATTTTGCAAAAGATGGATGTATCATATATGATGCTTGTGGTAATGAGCTGTTTAAGGTACCATTGAAGGACAAAAGCTATAGATTGGACCTAGTTAAGAATGAACAAGCCTTAAAAACCAAAGTGGAGTCCATTTCTCAACTTTGGCATAAAAGGCTTGGGCATTCTAGCTATGGTGCCATGAAAAACACCAATGCCATTGTGAAGGACATGCCAAAGATTGAGGAGATGAAAAGCCTATGTGATGTATGCCAACTAGGGAAATCCACACGGCTTCCATTCCCTAAAGCCGGTTCATGGAGAGCTAAGGAGAAGCTTGAGCTAGTCCATTCGGATGTGTGTGGACCGATGAGTTTGTCATCAATTGGAGGATGTAAGTACTTCCTAACCTTCATTGATGACTACTCAAGGATGTGTTGGGTATATTTTCTAACAACCAAGTCACAAGTGCTTGAGAAGTTCATGGAATTCAAGAAGATGGTGGAAACCCAAAGCAATGCAAAGATGAAGTGCTTGAGAACCGACAATGGTGGAGAATATACAAGCTTGGCTATGGAGGATTTTTGCAAAGAAAATGGAATGGTGCATCAATTCACAACACCATACACACCACAACAAAATGGTGTTTGTGAGAGGAAAAATAGGACCTTGATGGAGATGGCAAGGTGCATGATACATGAGAAAAACATGCCAAAGAAGTTTTGGGCCGAAGCCATATACACGGCTAGCTACATTAAAAACCGAGCATACACCAAAGCCAATGAGTCCAAGACACCCTATGAGATATGGTATGGAGAAAAACCATCTTTTGACAACATAAAAATCTTTGGAAGTGTTTGTTTTCTCCATGTTCATCCACACATGAGAGACAAGCTTGACAAAAGGGCAAATGTGGGCATCTTGGTCGGCTTTAGTGAGGTTACCAAAGGTTTTAGGGTTTTCAACTTGGAAACCAAGAAACTTATGGTAACAAGGGATGTGAGGATTGATGAAGATGCCGTTTGGGATTGGACAAAGGAGGAGCTTCTTGTGCATGAAGATAATGCTCGGTTGGATGATGGAGAAGAAGAAACCAATGACAATGAAGAAAATGAAGATGATGAGGAGGATGCACTTGAGACCATTGGAGCCGAATTGGAGATTGGAGATGGTGTTAGAGGAGAAAGGCCATTGCTTGAAATATATGAAAGGTGCAATGTTGCCTTGAGTGATCCTACCAATGCTCAAGAAGCTATGCAAAAGAAAGAGTGGATGGAGGCCATGCAAACCGAAATGGATATGATAGAAAAGAATGAAACTTGGTCTTTGGTTTCTAAACCTAAAAACAAGAAACCGATTGGTGTAAAGTGGATCTTTAGGACCAAATTCAACCCGGGTGGAACAATATGCAAGCACAAGGCAAGGCTTGTGGCAAAAGGCTATGCACAACAAGCGGGTGTAGATTATGGAGAGACGTTTGCACCGGTTGCAAGAATGGAGACCATAAGGCTCATCCTATCCATCTCGGCCTCAATGTCATGGAAGGTGTACCACCTTGATGTAAAGTCGGCTTTCTTGAATGGTGTGCTTCAAGAGGAGGTTTATGTCAAGCAACCCAAGGGCTTCATTGTTCAAGGACATGAGGACAAAGTCTACCATCTACACAAGGCACTTTACGGGTTAAAGCAAGCACCTAGGGCTTGGTATGGCAAGATTGATGGTTACTTGACCTACCAAGGCTTTAGGAGGAGTCCAAATGAGCCAACACTATACATAAGGAATGAAGAAGGCATGATTGTTATCTCACTCTATGTGGATGATTTGTTGGTCACGGGTGAAAATGAAAAGAATGTGGAAGTTTTGAAAAATAAACTTGAAAAGGAGTTTGACATGTCAAGCCTTGGTGAAATGAATTACTTCCTTGGAGTGGAAGTGATGCAATGCTCTAGGGGTATTTTCATATCTCAAGAGAAATACATCAAAGATCTTTTGAAAAAGTTCAACCTTGATGAATGCAAGCCAATGTCAACACCAATGAGCCAAGGAGACAAATACAAGAAGGAGGATGGCACACCAAAGGTAAACCCGACCCTATATAGAAGCATGATAGGAAGTTTGCTCTATGTATGTTCATCAAGACCGGATATTATGCATGCCACATGTGTTTTGTCTAGATATATGCAAGCACCATCCCAAAACCATTTTGTAGGTGCCAAAAGAATTCTTAGATACTTAAAAGGAACACAAGACTTTGGAGTTTGGTACGATAGGCAAGATGTGATGAGATTAAGGGCCTACTCGGATAGTGATTGGGCTAGATGCTTGGATGATATGAAGAGCACTTCGGGGTATCTTTTCTCACTTGGTAGTGGACCATTCTCATGGAATGCAAAGAAGCAAGTAACAACCGCTCAAAGCACCGCCGAAGCCGAGTACATTGCTTGCTCTTCATGTGCAAATCAATGCATTTGGCTAAGGAAATTATTGGAGGACCTTGGTTATCCTCAAGAGGGTTCAACCATCATGAAATGTGATAACACTTCAGCCATATCAATAGCCAAGAACCCCGTTCAACATGGAAGGACAAAACACATACCGGTGAACTATCACTCTTTGAGGGAGTTTCAAGAAAATGGAGAAGTAAGCTTGGAATATATCAAGACCGAAGATAACCTTGCAGATTTCTTCACCAAGCCACTTCCAAAAGCAATATTTGAGACCTTGAGGAAGCTTCTAAATATTTCAAGCAAGAACACCAAGGAGGAGTGTTGAAATGTGGTGATCTTGCCACAATGTGCAAGGTAGTTCGGTTACACTTGCACTCTTTGTTTTGCAACATCAAAGACCAAACATTATTTATATTTATGCATTTTATTTTATCTTGTAATGTTTAAGAACAATATCCTTTTTTGTAATGCCCTAAGCTCATTATCTAGCTTAAGGCCTTTTTTGTCTAGTTGCTGGAATTGTATTTCCATCAACATAAGTCCACTTCCTTGGATGCCGTTTGAAGTAGGTTTGGTATTTGGATCTGAATTTTGGATATGATAAACTAGATATTCCGAGGAAGCCTAAGCAAAAAGAATGGCCCAATTTGGAGCTGGGAAGGCTGAGTTAAGCCCAAAACAATCTGACCCTTGTGCAGTGTTGTTGCCCAGAAAACTGGGCAAAACTGCCTCGGGTTTGATTACTTTTGAATGGGTAAAAGGACTTTGTTTTATCTGGTTTTTGGGTATAACATATTTTAATATTCAAAAAGGCTTCCCTCCAAGTTTCAAGTCAAATGGAGCTGGTTTTCAAATTCAAATGCCTTAGACAAGCTGAACTGCCCATTAAAGAAGGTTTCTTGCATGCCCAGCACATCGATTAGAGTTAGTTGAGGTAGTTTGGCTTGGTTGGTTACTTTTAATGCTTTTGTATTTATTGCTCAATATGGCAGCATGCCTTATTGTCTTTTTGATGTATTTAAAAGTATGAAAATTGTAATGAAAAACGTTGAGAAAGAAAATATTCAAAAAACAAATTTTGAAAAACAACATTTTTGGCTCTCTCTCTCTCAACTACTACATTTTTGGTTTCTTCTTCTTCCCAAAAGCTAACAACCTTCTCAAGAACCCTAAACCTCCATTAAAACCAGAAACAAAATCTAAACAAACCCAAAAAAAAAACAAAATCAAAAACCAAGAACCAAGAACCAACAACAATCATTCTTGACTAATACCTTGAATGATTGTGCTCTAGGGTACAGTGATTGGTCCGATCTTCATCTGTATTGGATCAGTAACCCAGTGGGTAGTCGGATGTATGGATTCGGGCGGATTCTCATAAGAAGACATGAAAAGTACCTCTAGCTACTTGTTCATGTTTGACTCAAGTCCATTTTCTTTGAGCTCACACTAGCAAGGACCCACAGCATAATCAATTTTCGAAGACGAGTATATTTTGGCAGCAGTAGCATCAAACCAAGTCATTGGGCAAGGGAAATTGCTTGATAATTTAGGTTGCAAGCAAAACAATGCAACCACCATCCAATCTGACAAAATTTTAACTATTGCTTTCCAAAAATCCAATGCAAGACAAGAGAACAAAGTACATTCCTTTAAAGTATCATAACATTCAAGAGGCTGAAAGAAATAAGGGGACAAACTTGGTCCATTGCTTTACACAAGATCAACATATAGATATTCTTATAAAGCCATTGTGAAAGGAAAGACTTCAAAAGCTTAGGAGTATCCCATATATCATGCCTAACATTGCCAAGGAGGAGTGTTAGAGAATCATGGCATTGTTAGCCATGATGGTGAGCAAACCCAAGACCTGGTTAGTTAAGCCGAGAACTTAGCAATTCAAGCTTGTCTTTGTATTTTGACTTGTAGTTTGTTTTAGCCTATTTTCTTGTACAATTTAGGCTAGTTAAGTTGGTGACCAAAGACACCAAAGTGATGTAATTAAAGTATATTAGCTTAATTAACATGTACAACTGCTTGGAGACATGGAATCTTTTCATTCGGCCAATCTCTCATCCAATGCCTGTCAAGACACATGGCATCATGCATGAGGACTACTTAACCTTGAAAGACTGAATAAGATAGCAACACTTGTAAAAACTTAAGAAAGCAAGTGATGAAGTTGCATTTACATTTGTACTTGCTTCACCTTGAAGTACATAAAAATTGTTGGTGCTTAGGTTCATCTATGGTGTGCTTTCACATCACTTTTGTAAACTATATATATGTGTAACATTATAATGAATGAATTGAATTTAGTTTTGGCAAAACACCTTATTTTTCCTTTTGAAAATAACAGCAACAACCATACCAGCCTAAGTGAAAAATCAGCAATTTATTCAAAAGCATCAAGGTAAAGCTTATCAAAACCTTTCCAAAATCAATTCCAAGAGTTTTGAACCCTTATTTGATACGAACCTAGAGTGACTTGCCTCTAAACCCATAAAAAATATTGATTTGGACAGTCTAATTATAAATTATCAATGGAAGACCTCGAGCCTTTATCTATATTTGAGGTAAGAACCTTGGTATGATGAAGACACCACAATAGGGTGCAAAATAACCTGTTGATAAGTCAAATTTGAACTCCACTAGAAAAGCTTAAAAAGTTCTATATAGTTCTATATAGTTCTTAGAGAACTATGAGAATCACTCTCACTTTGAATCAAAATTGTAATCTCCTTTTTATTCATGACTTTTGTGCCCTTAAATAGGCAAAATAAATTACAAAGCTTTCTTAAATTTACTAAAAATAAAGATGGATGAAAATTAGGTATAGGAAACCTAATGTGGTTAGGTTTAGGAAACATAATTTGGTTAGATTTAGGAAACCTAATGTGATTAAGTTTAGGAAACCTAATTTGGCTCCTAGTTTCCTGGTATTTAATAATTTGACAAATTCAACTATAATAAAATTAGGAAAGTAATTTAAAAACCTAATAAAAACTAAATTAGGAAAGTAAATAGGCAACATGCCAAAATCCAATCAAAACATAAATAAATATTAATGTTTTCCTAATTATAAAATTCGGCTAAGCTTAGTTGGAAGCCATGTAGGAGCATATCACCACTCCACATGGCAAAAGTGCCATGTCATCATAGGATGCCACGTCACCATCCATGACGTCAACACTTGGCACATCACCATTTTGTAGGATTCCTGGCGTTAAGCTTTCTTTCATGTTGGCATCCACCTCCTTATCATATGGACCAATTTTGGTTCATCTTCAGTAATGAACCTGCTTTCTTAAGATGCTAACACCTCCTCGATTAAACCATTGAGTGCTTCTTTAAACCTCTTTGCTCTTTCCCTGGTTATTGGTCCCATAGAGATTTGAAGTGGCTCTATACTCCATCTTGGGATACTCCTGGTCATGTCCTTATTATTTCCCTCCTCTCGAAAAGGATTTGTCCTCAAATCGTCACCTGTAGAAAAAGAAGATAAATTAGCAAAATTAAAGGTAGCACTTACATTGTACTCACCTGGTAAACCCAGTTTGTAAGCATTTTCATTAATCTGCTCCAAAACTTGAAAAGGTCCATCCCCACACGGCATAAGCTTCAACTTTTGTTGCTGTAGAAACCTCTCTTTTCTTAGGTGCAACCAAACCAAATCTCTTGGGTCAAACACTATCACAATAAATCCTAAAAATACAAGCTCATGCCGGAAAAAATCACACTTTTTAATATTAGCAAATAATCTCTACCAAATTTTTATATTTCCACTAAGTAAAGCTCTCAGCAATGCAAGTAAAGTTCTATTCAACAAAAACATCTTTAAATAAACATCCTTATAAATCATGCTCAACATACGTTTATTACTCACAAATACCTTTTAAGCTCACCTAAGCTGACATAAAAATTTTATTTTTTCTTTTCTTTCCTCTCTTTTGCTTTCTCACTCATGGGTTCCATTTATTTTCTCTCACACTTGGCTTTTACAAACTTTCTCACACTCTTAGGTTTCTCTCTTTCTTTCCCTTCTAATTTGAGTTTAGGTCACTTACCTAGTTGTTCTTGCATGGCCTTGTTCCCTTGAATAGTTATTGAAGCTGTGGGTGCTATACTGGCATTTTCTTTAAGCTTATCAGCCTCCCTCCTTTGTAGAGCCAATTGATTATCAAAAACCTGTTAAGGAGTCATTCGCATAAGCACCACTCGTTTATCTTTGAAGTTAAAGATAATCTTGTTAGTGCAACCATGATGGCTAGTATCTCTATCAAATTTCCCTGGTCGTCCCAAAAGCAAATGGCCATCTTGCATTAGCACCACATCACAAATAACCTCATCTTCATAATCACCAATAGAGCATGCAATTTTCACTTTCTTATACACATTCAACTCTCCATAATCATTAAGCCATTATAGTTTATATAGTTTTGGATGCTTCATAGTGGGTAAACCTAGTTTTTCAACTATAGTAACACTAGCAACATTAGTACAACTTCCACCATCCATAATCATACTACACACCTTATCCTTGACTTTGCACCTAGTATGAAAGATGCACTCCTGTTGCATTTCTTTCTCGTCTTTATACACTGTTAGAGCTCTCCAAGCAACCAATGATAAGTCCCCACGAATCGGATACTTGAAATCATCTTCATCTTCCTCACCAACATCCTTCAATGGTGGCATGGATTCATCATCTGACTCTTAATCTTTAGATTCAGTCTCTCCACTTTCCCAAACCACCATGACCGTTTTATTTGGACATTGACTTAAAATATGACCCCTGCCTTGACATTTAAAGCACATGATATCTTGATTTCTAGTTTAAAGATTTACTTACTTGATTGGATGAGGATGGTTCAGCCTTAGCTTCGAATTTAGGCCATGTGGGGGCTTTATCTTCAAACTTGGGCTGATTGGGTTTCCATGTGGATGGGCTTGCTTTCCAAGTGTTTTAAACAATACTGGGTCTTATGGTACCCCTCCTCTTGAGTTGTTGCTCTACTTTGATGGCTATGTGCAACATCTCCTCAATCTCCACATAATGATGCAAATCCACTTGATTTGCTATTTCCCTATTCAAACCAGCCAAGAAACATGCCATTGTAGCCTCCTTATCCTCCTCAACATTAGCCCTCATCATAAGGATTTCCATCTCCTTATAATAGTCTTCCACACTTCTATTTCCTTGAGACAAGCTCTGTAGGTTCTGAAAATTGCTCCTATAGTAATGGCTAGGTACAAAACGCTTCCTCATTAAAGCCTTCATCTTCTCCCATGTGCATATAGGTCTTTGACCTACTTACCTCCTAGAAAGTGTCTCTTTGTCCCACCATCCAATAGCATAGTCCGTGAATTCAACAACGGCTAATTTAACCTTTTCAGCTTCCCAATAGTTTTGACAATCAAATACCATCTCAATCCTCTTCTCCCACTCAAAATAAGCTTCTGGATCACTTTTTCCTTGGAATGATGGTATTTTCATCTTAATTCCTCCATAGTCATTGCCTCGATCTAAGCTCTCTCTCCTACAGAATTGATTGGTTCCTGAACCAATGTCTTCTTCTTCTTCCTCATAGTTGTCTCCCACTCGTTCCCAATCTTCTTTTCTTGGAGTATTTCTTCCTCTACCATGTCCATGAGCAAACCTTTGTGGAGGTCATTGTTGCGGTATTTGGATTGATGATTCCATCCTATCCAACCTATCATGGATCTGCCCGATCTCCAACTGTAGTGCTCTTTGAAGTTCTCCTACCATGGCTTGAATGTATAACATCGGATCAGCCACACCTAGTGTTTCATCCATGCTTTCTTTAGTTTTGTCTTGTGACATGACTTTTTTCTACAAATTTTTTTAGTTCAAAGAAGGCCTCACAACAATACCTCACGTGTTTTGCTCAAATTCAAGGTATCAATTCACTCGTGTTTGTACTTTAGTCAGAGTTTGGCTTTTACCCTCTATAATTCTCACCTCTCTTGCCTTTTTACCACTCTAGTAATTCTATTTGGTTTTTTGCAAACTTATTTCAAACTAAATCAAACTAGCAAGTAACAATTCAAATAGACCTACCAAACAGTTATGACAATAGGACTAAGAAAACAAATAGAATGAAAAATATGAAGAAAAAAGCAATGATGATAAATTTGATTTTCAGCAAGAAATTTGGCCAAACAAAAGAAACAAGAATGTTAAGAACAAATTGTTCCATGTTAAGAACAAATTGGAACAATTTGATTTTGGCTTGTTTTTTGTTCTCCTCAAATCAACCAAAAAAATTTTCACTACCTGTTTTCTCTTGAAATTTTAATAATTCAATGTCATAAGCCACAAGAACAAGAGATTTTTTTTTTCTTTTTTTTTTTTTGCTTTCAAACAGCAAGAATGATCTTAACAACCAGCAACAACACCAAATGCTCCAAACTTCAACAAAAACAACAACAAGCCGTTGAACAATTGACTAACGGATCAGCTTGGATTATGGCTGATCAGTTTTAACAACAATTTCTTTAAAAAAAAAAATAAGATTTGATCAGAATGAATGAAGAAGAACACAAAAACAAAATGCAAAGAAAAAGGCAGCAACCCAAATGCAAAGAACAACCAAAGAAATTAAAGATGCAATTTCTAACCTAATGCTAAAAATCGCAAAAACCAAGAAAAACAATGAAACAAGAGAAAAAAGAAATTGATAGATCAAACATCTAACTAGAAACTAGCTCTGATGCCAAATTGATACAAACCTAGAGCGACTTGCCTCAAAAATCGTAACAAATATTGATTTGGACCGTCTAATTACAAATTATCAATGGAAGACCTCGACCTTTACGTATATTGTAAGAACCTTGGTATAGTGAAGATGCCACAATAGGGTGCAGAATAACCTACTGATAAGTCAAATTTGAACTCCACAAGCAAAGCTTGAAAAGTTTGATATAGTTCTTAGAGAACCAAGAAAATCATTCTCACTTTGAATCAAAATTGTAATCTCCTTTTTATTCATGATTTTTGTGCCTTTAAATAGGCAAAATAAATTACAAAGCTTTCCTAAATTTACTAAAAATAAAGATGGACCAAAATTAGGTTTAAGAAACCTAATTTGGTTAGGTTTAGGAAAACTAATGTGGTTAGGTTTAGGAAACCTAATTTTGTTAGGTTTAGGAAGCCTAATTTGGCTCCTAGTTTCCTAATTTGAATGGCCTTTAATACTTTGGCGGCCAATTCAACTCTAATAAAATTAGGAAAGTAATTTAAAAACCTAATAAAGACTAAATTAGGAAAGTAAATAGGCAACATGCCAAAATCCAATCAAAACATAAATAAAAATTAATGTTTTCCTAATTATAAAATTCGGCTAAGTTTAGTTGGAAGCCATGCAGGCACATATCACCCCTCCACATGGCGAAAGTTCCATGTCACTATAGGATGCCACATCACCATGTTATAGGATTCTTGGCATTAAGCTCTCTTTCATGTTGGCATCCACCGTTCCAATCATATGGACCAATTTTGGTTCATCTTTAGTAATGAACCTGCTTCTTTGAGATGTAAACACCTCCTGGATTAAACCATTTAGCGTTTCTTTAATCCTCTTTACTCTTGACCTGGTTATTGGTCCCGTAGAGATTTGAAGTGGCTCCGTACTCCTTCTTGGGGTGCTCCTAGTCATGTCCTTATCATTGTTCTTTTTAGCTAATCCTTTCCCTACATCTTTCGGATACATGGGAAGACGTGTGTGAGCATCGAAAGAAGAAAAAAATAATAAGCACGTGCAACTAGTAAGGGCCAACTATGGTGTTTGAACTTGGAAATTAGGTTTGATCGCATTTATGGAAAAAATGATTTCCAGCCCAATGCAAGTCTAAGCTTATGCCACGAGGGACCTTTCCAATTGTTAGAGAGACTAAACAATAATGCATATCATTTAGAAATTGTCAAGTGAGTATAATGTTAGTGCTACTTTTAATGTTTCTAACTTATCTCATCTCTCTACAGGTGATGACTTTGATTTAAGGACAAATCTGTGAAAAAATAGGGGAATGATGAGGACATGCCTAAAAGCATAACAAACTGAAGTCAAGATCATATACAATTGGAGACAGAACCAATAACACGAGCCAAGTGAGTATAATGTTAGTGTTATTTTTAATGTTCCTGACTTATCTCCTTTCTCTACAGATGATGACTTTGATTTGAGGACAAATCTTTGTAAGAGGAGGGGAATGATGATGAGGAGAATCCGCCCGTACCCGTACAATCGACTACCCACTGGGTGCTGACCCTTTAACACTTTATGAACTCAATTGATATAACCAAAAGGCCATGGAATCATGTCAAGGTAGAAACATAAGCATTTAAATTCCACTTATGCGTATGACTCCTCCTGTTGGCTGAAATTGCTCATTTTGCTGCTAGCTTAAACTTCTTTTGTTGTTCAAACAAGTTTGAATTATTCCAATCAAGGAGAAACATATGGGTATTATTATTAATCCTATTTAGCATCCTACATGGAATATAGGAGCTGATTTGGAGCCTAAACTAGCTGGTGATTGGATAAAAACAGCTTAGTTGTCAACTAGTCAACTAGTTTCCTAATTTGAGTTTGACTTTTTGTTTAGGAAACTATCTTTTATTTTAGTTTTTATTTGTTTATTTGCTGGACAAATTAACTTAGGAAAGTTGATATTTTATTATTTCAATTGTAAATTAATTATTTTCTAATTCAAAATTAAGGAATTAATTAATACAAATTAGATTAGGAAAGGAGGAGAATTTGGCCACACCTAGTTTCCTCAACCTATGGTCGGTTTCTCTATGGTGTTGTAAGGTGTTTGTTTTGTCTTTCAAACCTATTTAAAGGTTTATTTTCTCAATAACAATTTAGTACATTATGCATACAGAAAATTAATTGTGAGCAAGAATTCTCTTTGTTATCTTTGAACACCTAAAACACTTAATAGAAATCAATTATGTTAGTTTGACTTATCAATAGGACATCCATTACCTATTGTGGAATCTTCATCATATACCAAGGTTTCTAATCACAAATTTATTAGGGTTAAGGTGTCCATTAAAATCTAAACTTAATTTTCGATCCGAGCTAATTTATTGTGGGTTTAAGAGCAAGTCGACCTAGGTTTGTATTATTTGACATCAGAGCCCAATTTTGTTCAGGTTTAATCTATCTTATTTGCTTAATTTTGTTTTGTGTTATTCTACAATTTTAACATTAGGTTAAGGTTATTTCCTATCTATTCAAGATCTGCATATTAAAGAAAAAAAAAAAAAGAGATTTTTTTATTCAGAGCCAAATTTGTTCCTTGTTTTGTCCAAAATTTTGCTTCCTAGTTTGTTGGTTGTTTTGCATATTAGCTCTTAATAATTTGGTTTATTGTTGATTTTTCTTTTCTACTTTAATCTTTAATTATTTGCATTCATATATTCAAAAAAAGAAAAGAAAAAGGAGTTGGAGAACATATTGCATAGAACCTACAAATTTTTGCAATTTGTTTTTGTTAAAAGTTGGTCTTGAGTTTCGTGGAATTTTTGTTGTTGGAATTACAAATTTTGGTATTGATTCTTGCTACTGGAGTTGTGTTTATATTTTCAAAGTAAGCACCAAAAAAAAAAAAAAAAAAGAAGAGAGATTTTTTTACTCATAGCCGAATTTGTTCCTTGTTTTATCCAAATTTTTGCTTTCTAGTTTGTTAGTTGTTTTGCATATTAGTTCTTAGTAATTTGGTTTATTGTTGATTTTTCTTTGCTTTTTTAATCTTAATTTGTTGCATTCATATATTCCAAAAAAAAAAAAAAAAAGGAGTTTGAGAACATATTGCATAAAACCTACAAATTTTTGCAATTTGTTCTTGTTGAAAGTTGATCTCGAGTTTCATGGAATTTTGGTGTTGGAATTGCAATTTTTAGCTTTGATTCTTGCAATTGGAGTTTTTTTATATTCTGATAGAAAGTGAAAAAAAAATCTGATTAAAAAAAATTTTACTGCACAAAAGGCCGATTTTAAAGTTTGAAAGGCTTGAATATTGTTTGCTTGAGAATTGTTGAAGGTGTTGCTGTTTCATTCAATATTGGCTGCTAGGATTTGAATTTTGACTGCTAAAATTGTTTGGATTAGAACTGATAAAGAATTTGAAACAAAATCTTAACATTACAAAAACTACAACCAACAATTATTCCATACTATGAGCAAAATTTTTATCCTGGTCTTCTTCTTATTATATCCTTGAATTTTTTATTTCTTAATATTCTGGTCTTCTTCTTATTAATTTCGAAAAATTGCTTGTTGATTTACCTTATTTTGGGTAGTTAGGCCGAGATTAAGTGTTGTCAATTCTCTCGGTATTTGTTTGTTTTAGTTGCTGTTTTGTTGATAAATTTAATTAAGGCATACTTGTGATCTAGCTGCTGTTTTGAGTGTGATTTATTATAACATTGACATAATTCTTTGAGTGGAAAAAAGCAATTGAGTGTGAGCTTAAAAGAGGGTTAAAAGCCGAAACTAGTGTGCAAACACGAGTGTTGAGACCTTGTTTAAGTGAAACATGTGAGGGAGTGATTATGGTGAGAATTTTTATGTTATTTATACTAACATGGCAGATTCAAGAATGATAAGAGGAGATGGCTCCTTAAGAAATAATGAAGAGGAGTCCGTGGGATTCAAAGGTGACAAGGACATGACTAGAAGCACCTCAGGATGAAGTTCAAAGCCACTTCAAATCTCTATGGGACCAATAACCAGGGCAAGAGCAAAGAGGTTTAAAGAAGTATTAAATTGTTTAATCCAGTTGGTGTTCACATCTCAATGAAGCAAGTTTATTATTGAAGATGAACCAAAATTGGTCCATATGATTGGAACGATGGATGCCACATGAAAGAGAGCTTAACGCAAGGAATTCTATAACATGGTGATGTGGCAGGTTTTGATGACATGGATTGTTACGTGGCATTCTATGGTGACATGGCACTTTTGCCATGTGGAGGGTGATACGCGCCTACATGGCTTCCAACTAACCTTAGCCAAATTTTATAATTAGGAAAATATTAATTTTTATTTATGTCTTGATTGGATTTTGGCATATTGCCTATTTACTTTCCTAATTTAATTTTTATTAGGTTTTTAAATTACTTTCCTAATTTTATTAGAGTTGAAATGGTCAAAGTATTAAAGGCCATTCAAATTAGGAAACTAGGAGCCAAATTAGGTTTCCTAAACCTAATTTTCGTCTATCTTTATTTTTAGTAAATTTAGGAAAGCTTTTAATTTATTTTACCTATTTAAAGGCACAAAAGTCATGAATAAAAAGGAGATTACAATTTTGATTCAAAGTGAGAGTGATTCTCTTGGTTCTCTAAAAACTATATTGAACTTTTCAAGCTTTTCTTGTGGAGTTCAAATTTGACTTATCAATAGGTTATTCCACTCCCTATTGTGGTGTCTTCACCATACCAAGGTTCTTACCTCAAATATAGGTAAAGGATCGAGGTCTTCCATTGATAATTTGTAATTAGACGATCGAAATCAATCTTTATTACAGGTTTAAAGGCACGTCGCTCTAGGTTCGTATCAATTTGGTATCAAAGCTAGTTTCTAATTACAGGTTTGATCTATCTATCTTTGTTTTCATCATTTTTCTTTGTTCTTGGCTTTCTGCGATTTTAGCAGTAGGTTAGAAATTGCATCTTCGATTTCTTTGGTTGTATTATCCATTTGGTCACTGCGTTCTTCTTTGCATCTTTTCTTTTTTTGTTCTTCTTCATTCACCCGATCACAGCTTACATATATTAAAAAAAAAAAAATTTCTTTGTTCTTCCTTGCATCCTAACCTTTGTGGTCGATGGCTTGGTGTGTTCTGATTGAAGTTCAGTGCGATTGGTATTACTATAGTTTGATAAAGATTGTTATGGTTGCTTGAACAAAAAAAAAAAAGAGAGAGAGATTCATTCTTAAAATTTTTCTTGTTATAGTGGTTTGTGGCATTGAATTATTGAGATTTCAAGAGAAAATAGGTGGTGAAAGTTTGTTGGTTGATTTGAGGATCACCAAAAACAAGCAAAAATCAATACCGAAAATAAAGTTTGTTGAATAGTCACTAATTCCACTTTGCAAATCTCATTCCAATTTGTTCTTAACGTTCTAGTTTCTTATGTTTATGCCAAATTTCTTGTTGAAAACTAAATTTATCATCATTGCCTTTTTCTTGTTACTTTTTCTTAGCTTTTCTTTCATAACTGTTTGATAGGTTTAATTGAACTGTTACTTGCTAGTTTGATTTAGTTTGAAATTAGTTTGCAAAGAAGCAAATAGAAATACTAAGGTGGTAAAAGGCAAGAGAGGTGAGAATTATAGAGGGTAAAAGCCGAAATATAACTAGAGTGCAAACACGAGTGAATTGAGACCTTGAATTTGAGCAAAACATATGAGGGAGTGTTGTGAGGCCCTTTTTACTAACAAGTTTTGCCAAAAAAAAAAAAATCATGTCACAAGACCAAAGCAAAGAAAGCATGGAAGGAACTCCACGTGTGGCTAATCCAAAGTTATACATTCAAGCCATGGTGGGAGAACTCCAAAGAGCACTACGGATGGAGATCGGCCAGATCCATGATAGGTTGGATAGGATGGGATCATCAATCCAAACGCCGCAGCAACGACCACCATCAAGGCTTACTCATGGTCGTGGGAGAGGAAGAAATTCTCCAAGAGGGGAAGATTTTGAGCGAGTGAGAGATGACTATGAGGAAGAAGAAGAATACATTGGTTCGGGTACCAATCAATTCCGTGGAAGAGAGATATTAGACCGTGACAATGACTATGGAGGAATTAAGATGAAAATACCATCATTCCAAGGAAAAAGTGATCCAGAAGCTTATCTTGAGTGGGAGAAGAGGATTGAGATGGTATTTGATTGTCAGAAATATTCGGAAGCTAAAAAGGTTAAATCAGTTGCTGTTGAATTCACGGACCATGCTATCGGATAATGGGACAAAGAGACACTTTCTAGGAGGCGAGTGGGTCAAAGACCTATAGATACATAGGAGGAGATGAAGGCTTTGATGAGGAAGCATTTTGTACCTAGCCATTACTATAAGAGCATTTTTCAAAAGCTACAAAGCTTGTCTCAAAGAAATAGGAGTGTGGAGGACTATTATAAGGAGATGGAAATATTTATGTTGAGGGCTAATGTTGAGGAGGATAAGGAGGCTACAATGGCACGTTTCTTAGCTAGTTTGAATAGGAAAATAACAAATCACGTGGATTTGCATCATTATGTGGAGATTGAGGAGATGTTGCACATGGCCATCAAAGTAGAGCAACAACTCAACAGGTAGGGTACCACAAAACCTAGTATTGCTTAAAATGGTTGGAAAGCAATCTCATCCATAGGGAAACCCAATCAACCCAAGTTTGAAGATAAAGCCCCCACACGGCCTAAATTCGAAGCTAAGGCCGAACCATCCTCATCCAAGAAAATAAGTAAATCAGATTCACCTTCAACTAGAAATCGAGATATCGTGTGCTTTAAATGTCAAGGTAGGGGTCATATTACAAGTTAATGTGCTAATAAGAGGGTCATGGTGATTCGGGAAAGCGGAGAAACTGAATCTCAAGAGGAAGAGTCAGATAATGAATCCATGCCACCATTGGAGGATGTTGGTGATGAAGATGAAGATGAAGATGATTACAAGTACTAGGTTCGTGGGGACTTATTGATACGAACTTAGGACGACCTGCTCCTAAACCCGTATTATATTAGCCCGGATCTTTAATTAAGTTCAAGTTCTAATGGAATGGACCTCAACCCCTAACCAACCTGTGGTTAGAAACCTTGGTATAATGTAGACGCCACAATAGGGGATGGAAAACCTATTGATAAGTCAAGCTAAAACAACCAATTCTCCAATGGTGTTTTAGGTGTTCTCAAAGAACAAAGAGATAATTAATCTCACATGTATTTTCTTAATCAAATCAAAGTTGTATTCTTATTGATAACTAACCCTTTAAATAGGCTACAAATCCATGAAATAAAACCCTAGAACATAAAGAAATCCAGCCACCACACATAAAGAAACCTAGTTGGCCGAAACTATACTTCCTTTCCTAATCTAAATTTGATTAATTAATTCCTTTATATTAAATTAGGAATTAATTAATTTACAATGGAAATAATAAAATAAAAACCTTCCTAAAGTTATTTGTCCAGAAAATAAATAAATAAAAGCCAAAAAGTAATGGTAGTTTCCTAAAACAAAAAGTAAAAACAAATTAGGAAACTAAAAATGCTAGCCTTTTTGATCAAGTTGACTTTGATCAATCTTTGACCTCTTTGAGCTCCAAATCAGCTTCTATATGCTTTTTAGGATGCCAAATAAACTGAATATGAAAGCCCACACGTTGCCCATGCTTGGAAAAATAAGAAAAGGCTAATACAGTAAAATACAGTAAAGCCAGCAAGCAATACAGCAAATTCGGCCAAATTGTTGATGCTGTCCGTACAAGCCCTTTTTAATTGCATTTGAGGCTGCTTTAACTTGATTCCATGACCTCTTAGGCATATGTATTGAACCCGTAAAGCATTGGCACCATTTCATGCTTCTCGGACTCCAAAAATGTACCAAAACCGTCACCCAGGTCCGTATCGGCTTCCACCACTTGGATGCTTCGAATAGGCTTTGTATCTTCAAGTATGGACAAGCTCTGTTGAGATTGATTACCCTCTGTATAAATACTCCCAGTTTGTCCTTAAATCTTTTAATTTGAGCTCTTGTGATTGGCCTAGTCTTCATCCGTGTCGAGTCAGCACCATAGCGGGTTATCGGTGGAGCGGGCTCGGGCGGAATCACATCACTTATCATTGCTTGCTAGGAGAGCTCTAGCTGTTTATAAAGATGAGAAGGAAGTGCAATGGGAAAACATCTTTCATACTAGGTGCAAATTCAAAGATAAGATATGTAGTATGATTATTGATAGTGGAGTTGTACTAATGTTGCTAGTGTTACTATGGTTCAAAAATTAGGTTTACCAACTATGAAGCATCTAGAACCCTGTAAGCTACAATGGCTTAATGATTGTGAAGAGTTGAAGGTGAATAATCAAATGGAGATTGCATTCTCTATTGGTGATTATGAAGAGGTTATTTATGATGTGCTGCCACTGCAAGCTGGTCATATGCTTTTGGGACATCCATGGCAATTTGATAGAGACACTAATCATCATGGTCGTACTAATAAGATCATTTTTAACTTCAAGGGTAAATGAGTAGTGCTTATGCCAATGACTCCTAAACATGTTTTTGATGATCAATTAGCTTAACAAAGAAGGAGAGAAGCTGAACAACAACAAAATCAAGTTATGTCCAACAACCAAGAGAAGAAAAAGAGTGGTGAGGCTGAGAGTGTGAGAGAAAAAGAAAAGAAAAAGAGTGGAAATGAAAAAGAGAGTTTTTATGCAAAACAGAGTGAAGTAAAGGAGGTTTTATAGTGTAAAAGGCCTATGATTGTAATAATGTACAAAGAAGCATATATGAATCATTTAACTAACCCTGGTGAATCTGTTTTGCCTAGTTCTATTGTTTCTCTTTTGCAGGAGTTCAATGATGTCTTTCCCAAGGAGATTCCAAGTGGGTTACCACCAATTAGAGGGATCGAACATCAAATTGATTTTTTTCCAGGATCAACAATTATAAACCGACCGGCTTATAGGAGTAATCCGGATGAGACAAAGGAGCTTCAAAGGTAGGTAAGTGAATTACTTGAAAAGGAATATGTTAGAGAAAGCATGAGTCCATGTGCTATACCTTTTTTATTAGTCCCTAAGAAAGATGGAACGTGGAGAATGTGTGTAGATTATAGGGCTATTAACAGTACAACTATCAAATATCATCATCCTATTCCTAGGTTAGATGATATGCTTGATGAATCGTATGGTGCATGGATGGTTTCAAAAATTGATTTTAAGAGTGGTTATAATCAAATTCACATGAAGGAAGATGATGAATGGAAAATAGCATTTAAAACAAAGCATAGTTTGTATGAGTGGTTGGTTATGCCATTTAGGTTAACTAATGCCCCTAGCACTTTTATGAGATTAATGAATCATGTCATGTGTCCATTCACTAGAAAATTTATGGTTGTCTATTTTGATGATATTCTTGTACACAGTCAAAATTTAGATGATCATGTAAGACATCTTAGATTAATTTTTTAGGAGTGCTTCGGAAAGAAAGATTATTTGGAAATATTAAAAAGTGTGATTTTTGTCGAAATGAGCTTATATGTCTAGGATTTGTTATGATAGTGTTTGACCCAGGAGATTGGGTTTGGTTATGCTTAAGAAAGTAAAGGTTTCTGAAGCAACAAAAGTCAGAGTTTATGCTATGTGGGGATGGACCTTTTCAAGTTCTAGAGCAGATTAATGAAACACTTACAAATCAGACCTTCCAGGTGACTATAACATAAGTGCTACTTTTAATGTTGCTGATTTATCTCTTTTTTATGCAGATGATGATTTAAGAAAAAATCATTTTCAAGAGGAGGGGAATGATGAGGACATGACTAGGAGCACCTCAAGATGGAGTCCAAAGCCACTTCAAATCTCTACGAGACCAATAACAAGGGCAAGAGCAAAGAGGTTTAAAGAAGCACTAAATTGTTGAATCCCGGCAGTGTCCACATCTCAAGGAAGCAGGTTCATTACTAAAGATGAACCAAAATTGGTCCATATGATTGGAACAATGGATGTCAATATGAAAGAGAGCTTAACGTAAGGAATCCAAAAACATGGTGATGTGGCAAGTTTTGATGACATGGATGGTGACATGGCATCCTATGGTGACATGGCACTTTTGCTATGTAGAGAGTGATATACGCCTACATGGCTTCCAACTAAGTTTAGCCGAATTTTATAATTAGGAAACATTAATTTTTATTTATGTCTTGATTGGATTTTGGCATGTTGCCTATTTACTTTCCTAATTTAGTTTTTATTAGGTTTTTAAATTACTTTCCTAATTTTATTAAGGTTGAATTGGTCAAAGTATTACAGGCCATTTAAATTAGGAAACTAGGAGCCAAATTAGGTTTCCTAAACCTAACCAAATTAGGTTTCCTAAACTTAACCAAATTCGGTTTCCTAAACCTAACCACATCAGGTTTCTTAAACCTAACCAAATCAGGTTTCCTAAACCTAATTTTCGTCCATCTTTATTTCTAGTAAATTTAGGAAAGCTTTGTAATTTATTTTACCTATTTAAAGGCACAAAAGTCATGAACAAAAAGGAGATTTCAATTTTGATTCAAAGTGAGAGTGATTCTCTTGGTTCTCTAAGAACTGTATCGAACTTTTCAAGCTTTTCTTATGGAGTTCAAATTTCACTTATCAATAGGTTATTCCCCACCTTATTGTAGCGTCTTCACCATACCAAGGTTCTTACCTCAAATATAGGTAAATGTTCGAGGTCTTCTATTGATAATTTGTAATTAGACTACCCAAATCAATCTTTGTTACGAGACGTGGAGGCAAGTCGCTCTAGATTCATATCAAAAGGGGATTCTAGAGCTACGAGAAGTGGAGTCGAACCTACCGACATGATGGCGGTTTTGAAGCAAGTCCAAATGATGAATGCTCGCTTTGATCACCTATATCAAAGAATGGACAAATTTGAGAATTCACATGGTGGGCTGAATCTTATGGTGGATTTCAATGGAGGCCGTAGACGTCCTAGGGTAGGATTTAAGGAAGATAATTATGGAGACAATCTAGAGGAGTTTGATGATATTTTTGCATTCCAAGGAAGGCAAAACTGTGGGAGGCAAGTTAGAGATGAGGACGATGACCTTGAGAATGTTAAAGTGAATATCCCACCATTTTTGAGGAAAAGTGATCTGGAGGCATACTTAGAGTGGGAGGAGCATATGGAGATGATATTTTATTGCCATAACTATTCCGAGGTAAAGAATTTGAAATTGGTCATTATGCACTCTAATGGTGGACTAATGAGCAAAGTACCCGAAGGAGATTTGGTGATGAATTGATTACTACTTGGCAACAAATGAGATGAGCCATGAGGAAGAGATTAGTGCCGATGCACTATCATAGGTTGCTGCATTAAAGACTCCAATCTTTAACCCAAGGAAGTTGGACTGTGGAAGGATATGGAGATGCTTATGATGAGATTGAACATGAATGATGATCTTGAGGCAATCATGGCACGGTTTCTGATGAGGATCCGCCCGAGCTTGCACAACCGACAACCCGTTGGGGTACATATCCGACACGAATGAAGACCGGACCAATCACTAGAGCTCAAGCTAAAAGGTTTAGGGATCACCTTGCTGCCTTTATCCAGGGCACAATCCATTCTCAAGAGGGCATGTCTATTCCCCAAGAACCAAGACCTATTTTGAGCATACAAGTGGTGGAAGTAGGTACGGGCCTGGGTAGTGGTTTTGGTACTTTTAAGGTGTCCGAGCAGCATGAACTGAATCCAATGCTTCATGGATTCAATACATATATATAAGAGGATATGGAATCAATTCAAGGCAGCTTCAAAACCATTCAAAGGAGGGGTGTGCGCATAAGTAGAAATTTGGCCAGAATTTTGCTGTTTTCTTGTGGGCTTTACTATATTTTGCTGAGTTGGCTTTTTCTCTTCCTTTCAAGCAAGGGCAACGTGTGGGACTTCATGCTCAGCTTATTTGGCATCCTACAAAGCATATTGAAGCTGATTTGGAGCTTAAATTGGTCAAAGAATGGTCAAAGTCAATTTAGTTTCCAAATTTAATTCTACTTTTTATTTTAGGTAATTACCATTAATTTTTTTGTTTTTATTTATTTATTTGCTGGACAAATAAGTTTAGAAAAGTTATTATTTTAATATTTTTATTGTAAATTAATTAATTTTTAATTCAAAATAAATGAATTAATTAATTAAAATTAGTTTAGAAAAGAAGTGAGAATTTCGGCAATCATAGGAAACCACTTTCTATGGCCGAGTTTCCCTTTTGTTTTTAAGGTTTTATTTTGTGACTTTGTAGCCTATTTAAAGGCTTATTTTTCAATAAGAATTAAGCTTGAATTTTATACAGAAAATTATTTGTGAGATTGAATTCTCTTTGTTCTTTTAAACACCTAAAACACCATTAGTGAATGAGTGTTTTAGTTTGATTTATCAATAGGCCTTCCATCACCTATTGTGGTGTCTGCATTATATATCAAGGTTTCTAATCACATGTTAGTTAGGGATCAAGATGACCATTACAACTTAAACATAATTAGATCCGGACTAATACAATACGGGTTTAGGAGCAGGTCATCATAAGTTTATATCAGTTTCAAAGAGGATTAAATTGTGAGATAAGCCAAGTGGAGCTGCAACAATATATGGAATTGGAAGAGATGCTTCATGTGGCTATTAAAATTGAGAACCAATTCAAGAAGAGGGGTATATGTTTATGGTTTGGAGGTGTTTCAAACAGCGAGAGGATTAATTTAAGTGTTTGGAGGAGCAATCCCACCTATGAAGCAAGGATAAAACTGAAAAATGGTGAAGAGAGCTCCAACCGGTCAAGGAAAGACAATCTAGCCGAACACCCAGCAGCACCTAAATCTAGTGTAAGCTTGAGTCTAAACCTTCTAAAACTCGTGACATTGTTTATTTTAAGTGCCAAGGTTGAGGACATATTGCAACCAATGCCTAAATAGGAAAATTATGGTGTTGAAAGGTAATGGAGAATTGGAGTTTGAAAGTGAAGATTCCGTAGCTTAAACTAAATTTGTAGATGAGGCAATTGAGGATGAAGAACAGGTAAAACCCGAGACACTTTGATGAGAATCCGCCCGTGCCTGCACAACCGACTACCGCTGAGGTGCTGATCTAATACAGATGAAGACCAACCAATCACTAGAGCAAAAGCCAAGAGATTTAAAGTCAACTTGGCTGGATTCATACAGGGAGTTATCAATTATCAAAAGGGTTTATACATATCCAAGGATATAAGGTCCGTTTTAAGCATCCAAGTGGTAAAGGCTGATATGGATCCGGCTAGCTGTTTTAGTGCATTTTTGGACTTCGGACAGCAAAGAATGGTTCCAACACTTCATGAATTCAACGAATATAACTTAGAGGTCATGCAATCAAGACAAGGCAGAATCAAATGCATCTAAAATGGTGGTTTACGCATACAAGGCGTTTTTAGCCAAAAATGCTATTTTTGTTGCTGACTTTACTGTATTTTGTTGATTTTGCATCTTCTCTTTGTTCCAATCAAGGGAAATGTATGGGATCATAAATAATCCTATTTGGAATCCTACATGGAATATGGAAGCTGATTTGGAGCCTTTGCAATCTAGAATTTGGTCAAAGATACCTTAGTGGTCAAACTAATAAACTAATTTCCTAATTTGATTTAGAATTTTTGTTTTAGAAAATTAGTCTTTTTATGTGGTTTCTATTTATTATTTTTCTGGAGCAAATTAACTTAGGAAAGTTATTTTTTTATTATTTCAATTTTAAATTAATTAATTCCTAACTCAAAATAAGGGAATTAATTAACACAAATTAGATTAGGAAAGGATGTGAAATTAGGTAATTTCCTAATTTGATTTTGTGTTGGCCAAAATTTTCTAATCCTTTTAGGGTTTTATTTTATTCTTTCAATGAGAAATCACATTCAATATTATTCAAAAAATTAAATGTGAGATTGAATGATGAGGACATGACTAGGAGCACCTTAAGATATAGTCGAGAGCCACTTCAAATCTCTACGGGACCGATAACCAAAGCTAGAGTAAAGCGGTTCAAAGAAGCACTAAATGTTTAATCTAGGAGATGTTCACATCTCAATAAGCAAGTTCATTACTGAAGATGAACCAAAATTGGTCCATATGATTGGAACGATGGATGCCAACATGAAAGAGAGCTTAATGCAAGAAATCCTATAACATGGTGATGTGGCAAGTTTTGATGACATGGATGGTGATGTGGCATCCTATGGTGACATGGCACTTTGCCACGTGGAGGGTGATATGTGCCTACATGGCTTCCAACTAAGCTTGGCCAAATTTTATAATTAGGAAAACATTAATTTTTATTTATGTCTTGATTGGATTTTGGCTTGTTGCCTATTTACTTTCCTAATTTAATTTTTCTTAAGTTTTTAAATTACTTTCCTAATTTTATTAGAGTTTAATTAGTGAAAGAATTAAAGGCCATTCAAATTAGAAAACTAGGAGCCAAATTAGATTTCCTAAACCTAATAAGATTAGGTTTCCTAAACCTAACCACATTAGGTTTCCTAAACCTAATTTTCGTCCATCATTATTTTTAGCAAATTTAAGAAATCTTTATAATTTATTTTGCCTATTTAAAGGCACAAAAGTCATGAATAAAAATTAGATTACAATTTTGATTCAAAGTGAGAGTGATTATCTTGATTCTCTAAGAACTATATCGAACTTTTCAAGCTTTGCTCGTGGAGTTCAAATTTGACTTATCAATAGGTTATTCCGCACCCTATTGTGGCGTCTTCACCATATCAAGATTCTTACCTCAAGTATAGATAAAGGGTCAAGGTTTTCCATTGATAATTTGTAATTAGATGGTCCAAATCAATCTTTGTTATGGGTTTAGAGGCAAGTCGTTCCAGGTTCGTATCACTGAATTTCTTTTTGCTCTCTTTGAATACTTAAAACACCATTAGAGAAAAAGTGTTTTAGTTTTGACTTATCAATAAGACTTTCATAACTTATTGTGGCGTCTTCATTATACCAAGGTTTCTAATCATAGGTTGGTTAGGGGTGAAGGTGTTTCCCTAATAACTTAAACTTAATTGAGATACGGGCTAATATATTATGGGTTTAGGCACGAGTCAACCTAGGTTAGTATCATTTAGTATCAGAGCCAAAATTTTGTTCAAGTTTGATCTATCTTATTTGCTTTATTTTGTTTCATGTTAATCTGCAATTTTAGCATTAAGTTAGGGTTTCTTCTATCATCATACACATTCTGCATATTAAAAAATAATAATAATTCATTCCTAGACAAATTAGGATTTTCTTGTTTTATTGTATCTTTGTTTCCTAGTTTGTTGGTTGTGTTTCATCTTTGTTCTTAGTATTTCTGTTTATTATTGGTTTTTCTTTTCTCTTTTGATCTTAAATATTTGCATTCATATATTGAAAAAAGAAAAAAAAAAGTGTAGTTACGGCAACATATATAAATTTACAAAAAATTGTAAAATTGTATTTTTGTTTTTGGTGGTCACGAGTTTGTTGGCATCTTCGTGTTGGATTTTCAATTTTGTTGCTAATTATTGCTACTGCAGTTGAGTAAATATTCTGTGAGTAAAATAAAAATAAAAATAAAAAAAAAGGAGAAGAAAAGCCGAAAAAAAATATCGATTTGTTGAAATTTGAAGCTGAATTTGTGTGCTGAAAATTTGTTGGAGCTGCTGAGTTGTTGCTTATTTATTCAATATTTGAAGTTGCTGGAAATTCAATTTTTCTGCCGGGCATTTGAATTTTTGAGTGCAAAATTATTTCGATTAAAATTAGTAAAAGGATTTGATACAAAACTTGAATTACAAAGAACAACAACCAACAACTATTATATATTTTTGTCCAATTTGATTCTTGTTTGTGTTTGAATTTCTTTCTATAAATTTTATTATTGAATTCTTAGTTTCTTACCATCTGATCTAGTTCTTATTGATTTCAAAAATTCCTTTGTTAAATTGACTTATTTTTGTCTAGAAATGTCGAGAATTAGTTATTTAAAATTCACTCGGTATTGCTTGCTTTTTGCTACTGTTTTGTTGATAAGTTTAATTAAAACATACTTGTGATCTAATTGCTATTTTGTTTGTGTTTTAATTATAACTTTGAGTTAATTCTTTGAGTGGAAAAAGGCAAGTACGTGAGCTCAAAAGAGGGTCAAAAGTCGAAACTAGTGTGCAAACACGAGTTTTGAGACCTTGTTTGAGCCTGATCCAACAACATATAGCGAGGCTACAGGCACAAAGAATGGCAAGCCGCAATGAAGGAGAAGTTTTTCATGATAGAAAAGAACAGAAATTGGAGCTTGATGCCGAGACCAAAGAAATGACATGTTATAGGTGTTAAATGGGTGTTTAGATCCAAACTAAACCCTGATGGCACCTTAAACAAACACAAAACAGGGTTGGTTGTAAAGGGATATGTTCAACAATATGGAATAGACTACATGGAGACCTTTGTACCGATGGCAAGACATGAAACTATTTAGCTATTACTTGCATATGCAGCCAACAATTCTTGGAGAATATATCATTTGGATGTGAAATCATCATTTCTAAATTATATATTAGAAGAAGAAGTCTATGTAGAGCAACCTGAAGGCCTTTTCAAAGAAGGAGAGGAGGAGAAAGCATACAAGCTTCATAAAGCTTTGTACGGGCTCAAACAAGCTCCAAGAGCTTAGTATGCAAGAATTGATGATTACCTCACTTATAAAGGCTTTTCAAGAAGTGATAATGGGTCTACCCTCTACATTAAAGCCAACTCACATGAAGATGAAATGGTAATCTCTCTTTATGTTGATGGTTTACTCATAATAGGTTGCAATACTAAAGCCATCCAAAACTTCAAAGAAAAAGTGAAGGAAACTTTTGAGATGTTTGACCTTTGGCTTAACGAATTACTTCCTAGGTTTAGAGATCAAGAAAACAAATAAAGGTATATTTCTATCTCAAGAAAGATATGCTTTAAATTTGCTTGATAAGTTTCAACTAGAAAATGCCAAGTTTGCTAAAGCACCAATGATTCAAAATACCAAGTTCGAACTCAATGATGGAAGTGAAAAAGTGAATGGTTCGATTTATAGAAACTTAATTGAAAGCTTACTTTATTTGTGTGCTTCAAGACCTAATATTATGTATGTTGTAAGCGTGTTATCAAGGTTCATGAATGCTCCATCTCAGAACCATTATCAAGCTACAAAGAGAGTGCTAAGGTATGTGAAAGGCACGGCCAACTATGAAATTCTATACAAGCATGGTAAAATGTGTGAGCCAGTTGGCTATTGTGATAGTGATTAGGTAGGTAGCTTGGAAGACATGAAGATTACCTCTGGTTACTTTTTCATGTTTGATTCAGATCCATTTTCATGGAGTTCACACAAGGAAGGAACCACAGCACAATCAACAGCAGAAGCTGAATACATTTCAGTTGCAGCAGCATCAAATCAAGCAATTTGGTTAAGAAAATTGTTTGATGACTTAGGTTGCAAACAACAAATGCAACCACTATTTATTGTGACAACACTTTAGCCATTGCTATTACTAAAAATCCAATACAAAACAAAAGAAACAAGCACATCTCTGTGAAGTACCATAGCAACCGAGACGCTGAAAGAAACAAGGAAACCAACTTGGTATATTGCTCCATTAAGATCAATTGGCCAATATACTTACAAAATCATTTCCAAAAGAGAACTTTAAATACTTAGGAGTCTTCTACATATCATGCCTAATATTGCCAAGGAGGAGTGATAGAGAATCATTGCATTGTTAGACATGAACAAAGTAAACTCGAGACCAAAACGAGGGAAACCTAAGAAGCAAGGTGCTTTAGCCGAGGGGCTACTTTCTAAGTTTGTTTTTTGCATTCTGTTTTGTAATTTGTTAAAGCCAAATTTTGTGTAACCTACAATTGTTAAGTTGGTGCACAAAGACACCAAAATGTTTTAATTAATATGCATTAGCCAAATTAGGGTTTTTACCTAAGCACCTTGATGACATGGAAGCACCTTGTTGACAAAGTTGATGACATGGACACCTGCTTGGTGATATGGAGCTTTAGCATTCGGCCAATCTCTCATCCAATGCATGTGAAGACATGTGGCATCATGCATATGAATTACTTCAACATGAAGCACTCAATAAGGCAGCAACACTTGTCAACATCTGAGGAAGCATATGGTGAAGTTACCTTTATACATGTGTTTACTTCATCATGAAGAACTTGAAAAGTATTGGTGCATAGAATCAGCAATAGTGTGCTTTCTCACCGCTTTTGTAATCTACAAATATGTACAAACATTTTAATGAAAAATTGAATTTTGGTTTTGGTAAACACCTTAGTTTTCTTTTGAAAACAAGAAAAACAACAGAACCGGCCTCGTTAAACATTTTCAGCTGCTTATTCAAACAAGTCGAGTATATCATCTCCAAAATCAATTTTGAACAATTTCAAAACCTTGTTCTCTTTAGTTTAACCTTGCCCTCATCTCTCAACAGGTAACCACAGATATCTCAAACTCTAAATTTTGCATAGTATGTATAGTGCTAATTCACCAATAACTTATTCTCCAATTTATCTATATATATATATATATATATATTTATATAGATAATAATAAAAAGTAAAATTGAAAAAAAAAAAAAAGGTGATAGGCGATGCTTTTAAGGTAAGAAGCATCGCCTATTCATTTAAATTATAAAAAAATATATTTTTTCAATTTTATACTAATTTAAAATGTAATTAAGTTAACATTAAAACAAAAATAAATTAAACGAATAGATTAATTATTTTACTTCATATTTCTAATTAATATATTTAATATTTATATACATATGAATCAAAGATAATGTTAATTATATTTCCAAAAATAAATAAAAAATAGAAGACAATAGATGGCACTTCTTATGCTAAAAGTGTCGCCTATGCTCTTCAAATTATAAAATAAAACAATAAAAATAAAAAGACTTTAATTGTATTATCAAGATGTTCACCAACAATATTTAGCCTTTTAAATGTGCCATCAAATAAATATAAAATTCTTTCATGTGCAAAAAAGATATCAAATTTAGATAACCAGTACTGCCTAATAGTCACATTACTCTCTTAATTAATTTTCTACTTAGGTTTATACAAGATAGGCAACCATAGATATCTCAAACCCTAAATTTTGCATAATATGTATAGTGCTAATTCACCAATAACTTATTCTGTAATTTATCTATATATATATATATATATAAATATTTTTATATAGATAATAATAAAAAGTAAAATTGAACAAAAATTTTTTAAAAAAAGAAAAGACAATAGATGACGCTTTTGAGGTAAAAAGCATCACCTATTTTTTTAAATTATAAAAAAAAAATTCAATTTGATACTAAATTAAAATGTAATTAAGTTAACATTGAAACACAAATAAATTAAACGAATAGATTAATTATTTTGTTTCATATTTTTAATTAATATATTTAATATTTGTATACATATGAATCAAAAATAACATTAATTAGAATTGCCAAAAAAAATTAGAAGACAATAGACAATGTTTTTTATGAGAAAAACATCGCCTAATATTTTGATATTTTTTTAAAAAAAAATTTGAAGCTCTTTAATTTAATTAACAAATAAGTTAAAAATACAAAAATTAAGTTAAAACTGTAACCTCAACAATAAGTCAACACTGTAAAAGATTAAAAAATAAAAAATAAAAAAGAACATAGGCAACACTTTTAATGCCAAAAAGCATTGCCTATAACATTTGAAATAATTAAAAAAAAATTATAAATTTTTACTTCATAATACTAATTACTATACTAAACTATATTACTAAGTCTTCACACATTGGACTTAACCTTTTAAATGTAGTCATTTAATTAATAAATTCTTTGTTTTACAAAACAGACAAGAAAGTGACAGCAATAGTACTATCTAACGAACATATTGTTTTATGCAGGTTTTTACAAGCCATCTATGTATTATACTAATTCACTAACCGTTTATTTTCCAATTTATCTATATATATATATATTTACATAATTATATGCATATTAATAAAACTTGAAAAAAAATGGTAAATAAGCTACGCTCTTGATGAGAAAAGCATCGCTTAATGATTTGATATTTAAAAAAAAAAAATTTGAAGCTCTTTAATTTAACAAAAAAATAAGTTAAAAATGCAAAAAATAAATGAAAATTGTAAACACAACAAGAAGTTAATATTGTAAAAAATTATAAAAAATAAATAAATAAACGACGCTTTTGATGAGAAAAGTATCACCTATAGTTTTGATATTTAAAAAAAAAAGTAATAATTTTAAGCTCTTTAATTTAACAAACAAATAAGCTAAAAATGCAAAAACTAAGTTAAAATAACACAACAATAAATCAACATTGCCAAAAAAAAAAAATTTTAAAAAGACAGGCAAAAAATTATAAATTCTTACTTCATAATGCTAATTGGTATATTGAACTGTATTAGCAAAATCTTCACACACTGTATTTAATCTTTTAAACGCATTCATTGAAACAATATAAAAGTCTTTGTTCTGCAAAACAAATAAGAAAATGACAGCAACAATAGTACCTAACGGACACACTGCTTTACTCAGGTTTTCACAAGCCAGATATGTACAGATATCTCAAGCCCTAATTTTTGTATCCTACATACCGTGCTAATTCACTAACCAGTTATTCCCCCAATTATATATATATATATATATATATATTTACATGATATATGCATATTAATAAAACTTGAAAAAAATTAAAATAAAATAAAAAATTGTAGATAGGTGACGCTTTTTATAAGAAAAGTGTCCCCTAGTGCTTTGATATTTAAAAAAAAAAAAATTGAAGCTTTACTTTAACAAACAAGTTAGTTAATATTGCAAAAACTAATTAAGTTAAAATTGCCCCAAAAAAAAAAAGTTAACATTGCAAAAAAAAAAAAAAAAAAAAAGGAAAAAAGAAGGCAATTAGGCGACACTTTCTTTGCCAAAAGCGTTGCCTATTAATCTTGAAATAATTAAAATAAAAAATAAAAAAACTTTGTCAATTTTTGCTTCATATTGCTAATTGGTATGTTGAATTATATTACTAAAATCTATACACACTATATTTAATATTTTTAAACACAGCTATTAAATCAATATAAAATTCTTTATTTTGTAAAACTGATAACAAATTGACAGTAGAAGTTTGCTAATGCATACACTACTCTTCTCAGGTTTTCATAAATCAGATATCCACAAACATATCAAGTCTTAATTTTTCTATCCTATGCTAATTCACTAACTATTGATTCTCCAATTCATCTATATATTTATATATATATATATATATATATATATATATATATATATATATATATATATATATTCCCCAATCAAAAATAAAAATTATCAAGTTCTGTTAATTTAACAAATAATTAAGTTATAATTGTAAAAAAATTGCAATAATCAAGTTAAAATTAAAATTGCCAAAAAAATTTAAAAAAGACATAGGCGACACTTTGGTCTTAAAAGCGTTGCCCATTATGGATTTAATTTAAAATAATTATATTATCTTACTTTTAATAAATTAAAAGTTGCCTATTATTTATTTAATTTAAAATATTATATTATCTTACTTTTAATAAATTTAAAATTTTAAATCAAATAAATTAAATTGAATGAGAAGATTAATTATTTCACTGTGTGTTGCTAATTAATATATTCAATATTTAAATACATTTAAATAAAATATAAAATATTTGAGTATGTTAAAATTACATATTAAGGACACTTTTGCTCACAAAAGCGTCGCCTAAGACTTTTTAATCATAAAAAAATAAAAATAAAAATATTATATGCTTTTTTAATATAATTATTCTTCTTCATACTTCTAAAATTAAATAAAATAAGTATAAATTACAAAATAAAATTATAATAGCCGATGCTTTCTTCACAAAATCATTGCCCAATGTTAATTATTTTTACCGACGTTTTGTTTATAGAAGCTCAACCAATGTTTTTAATCATCAATCCAGCGATACAAAAAAAACATCACTTATTGTTGTTATTAAGTGATGTTTTATCTTAAACATTTTTTGAAGACGTAGTATATTTTTGATATTTCAGCCGATGTTTTATCTTTAGCGTCGCTGCTTTTTTTTCGCAAAAGCTTTTTTTTGTAGCGTTGCGTAATTAATGTCACTAGTTTACTATTTTGGCGTAGTGTTTACAAAAGAAAAGTACATTTAATATAAGCATTATTAATTTTGGAATTCAAATTTGGCCTCCCAAGCTTGCCTTGAGCAAATGGGAGATTGTTCGATTTATACTCTTGGAGCAAGCTAATTCATTAATCAGAAACTTTGATTAATAATGTACCATATGATCTCCAAACCTGCTCATTAAATGACAAAATCCATTTAACTAGTTATTAAGATACAAGAAAGAACTCATTAATTGGACCCAACATATTATGAAACCCTAAAAGAATTAGGGTTAAGAGTCTATAAATACTGACCTCCAATCACATAAGTTTATACGTATTGTTTTCTATAGATCGAGAAACTCAGTAGAAAATAAAATATCTTGAGAAAAAAACAGAAACGGTGAAGTTTTAAAGTATTTTTCAGATTAACCTTCTTATTTCTCTTGTGATCAAGAGTGCTCACATGTATATCTATCACGTAAAAAATAATTTGGAAAGTCTTGTGGATTCAAGAAGATATTTTCTGCATTACTACAGAATATTAATGGATAATGAAACTATATCTATCACATGTTGTATTCAACTGTGCAATTCCTTACTTAATAAAGAATGTTTTTTTCCCTTTCCCTTGTTTGACTTTCTTATTTATGTTTCCCCTGTTTACCAAATCAATAAGAGAATTTATTTTTGATTGGAAAAAAATAAATAAATAAAGAAAGGAAGAAAGAAAAGCATTTGGCTTTTTGGCTAATTCATTACTCTTTCACATGCAGATTCAAACTCAGAGTGTTGCCGAGCAAAGACACAATCATCAACGTGAACCTTTTGCCTTCGACATGGATTGCAAAGAAGAAGCCGACGTCTCATTGCCGAACAGAATCATCTCAAGCGTGCGCGGGAAACAAAGCATAAGAGAGGCTAATGTCGACGGGCTTGAGATTGAGAAGCTTGTTCACGAGGAATAAGAGATGTAGATGAGCTAAAAAAAGAAGAAAAAAAAAAAAATCCAAAGCAAAACAAGACATTAAATTTCCTTGTATGCCGCTCACTTGTTGGATATGTTAACTTATTGGATGGAATTTGCTAAAAGGACCAAAAATGCAAGATTTAGTTAAGTTTAGGGTGCAAAATATCATTAAAAAAAAATTAGGATGGTTGATGTATAGTTTGAGGTGTTTTGATGTCAATATGCTATTTATAGTTATTTACTCGTCGTTACCCATTTATAAGATTCCACATGCATGGATTACTCAATTCCTTTTGAGAAACTTCAGCTAAAGCAAAAGAAAGCATATAAAGAAATGTCCTTTTGTGAGCATTTTTTCTTCTTGATAGATAAATTAACTCAAACTTCTTCGGTCTTTTGCTCCCTCCAGAAATTATAAATTATTTATATTATTTACAATTTAGTATATTTTAGCGTGGAAACATGCATTTTAAACTTCCACATATAAAGAATTGCAACTTAGGCCTTTAATTTGTTAAGTAGAAGGTGTTAAAGAATTTCAATTAACCCTATCTTCTTGTCAATCAGGCGGCTTATATCATGATCTTAGGAAAAGACGATATTAATTTACCATAACGACTACCCTTTGGTAACTTGTTTAGGATTTTATTTTCTTCTACCTTTCTTTTTTTTCATAAAAAGAATGGGGGTTATGGGGATTTGTCGTTTAGAATTGAAGTTGATGAGTGATGCGTAATATATTAAGCCTTGTAACTAGTTAAAGTGGAGGTTCCCAATTCACCGGGCTTTATAAAAAGCTTAAACTGAATATCAAATTATTTGGCGAGCTTTAGTAGTCTTCCATTAATTCACCCAAAAAAACAAAAAGAAAAAGGACTTCCATTATAAAATCACAACCCTGGAACATGGAAAATTTAACACAAAAGACACCAAAAAGTATATTGATACCACTCAATAAAATATCAGTAGAAAATGGAAAGTTACACTTAATTACTCCACTACATTAAGAAACCCAAAGTAGTACTAAAACTCAGCCGAAGCTGATTAAGTTACAATGACCGTACCAAGCAAAGCTTGCTTTTATATATTCCAAAGCAAGAGAACCAAAAAAAGAAACACCTATTCAAATGGTACCGGCGGGTGGTAAGAGTCCACCTCTGCCAACTTCTGGTTTACAATAGAAGATAAAAAAAAATAATAATAACAAAAATAACAAAATCACCCCCAAGAAAGTGTAGGGTCACAATGCATAAGGACCTTACAACAGTAGAAATTAAAGTTAAAATGATGAAGAGCAATTTTAAAATATGCCCTTCCCATTTTGACTCCAGAGGCCAAAATTGACCCCAATACCCCTTTTTTTTTTTTTTTTTGGCTGCAAAAAAAAAGGGAAAAAAATTGACCCCAATACAAATAGTATACTATCTAATACCCTAGTATACTTACGAGTCATACTACCTAGTATTATATATAAATATAAATGCATTAAGGGTATTTCAGACATTTGACCGGCTAGCGGAATTGAGCCCCACTATAAGTCTGGCCAAAGGACCACCCAGCTGGAGCAACATTGTTAGACACAACACTACGGCCGTCGCTGGTAGTGACCTTGAATGAGAGGCTTTGGCCATTGAGATAGGTGTTGCTTTGCCAATTTTGGCCCCAGTTCCTAGACATTGCCTGCCAACGGGTTCTTGACCCTTTGATTGCAACAGCATGAACATCACCAGCACCACCCACGTTTGTGATCAGGACTAGGTTGAAGTACGAATGGCCATTGATAGTGAACCTTATGCCTCCTCTTCTCCCGCATGGTACCCTACAAAAAACCGCCCAGATAAAAATTAGTATTAATTATTTTTTCTATTATTACCAAAATACCCCCACCCCTTCAAGTCAAATAAAGACACCCAAAATAAATAAACTAAATAAATTGTTAGCAAAAACAGAAGGGTAAAAGTTGAGAAAAAGGGAACTCAAACCTCATGTTCATGAAGGACTAATCACTATACTAAGTTTAGACAGGAGACGAAATTAAGGAATAAATAATATATATATATATATATATATATATATATATTATACCGTTCCAAAAATTCTCACTAATTGACTGAGCTTTTACCTTCTGTAAGATACAGGGACAATTCCAGCTTTGTATTGGGCAATGTGCTGAAAAACAGGCTGAGAGAGATCAAAATGGTGCTGAGGAGGATTACACCAGCCTCCAGCGTTGTTAGGGAGAGCATTGTTTGGTGGACAGAAATTAGTGGCTGTGACCACAATGGAACCAGGCAAGCACCATTTTGGATCATTTACACACCTAATCTCGTAACATGAGCCACAGCCTAAGCCATTGTTGAACAGAGCCGTACTCAAAGCAGCTGTGTTTGTTCCATAACCTTGGCTGTATAGGTTCCCATACCCACAGGCACCCCCTATAAACAATTCAACGAAGGAAAATTTTTAGTCAAAGCAGAAAATAAAAAATAAAAATGTTGAAGAAAGTAATGATTTTGATTCATACCCATTGTTCCAGAAGCATCACCACCTCCATAGAAAGTGGCATGAGCATTTATCCAACCCCCTCCATAGCCACACACAGATGAGAACATTCCCAGAAAACCCACCAAGAAAAACCCAGCAAGAGCCATTTTCCTGCAGGAAAAAGTGAAGAATTTCATCTATTTATTTCCTAAAGTAAACAACTATAGGAACATCCTAAACTCAAGTTAAGACATTGTTGTTATTGTTCTTCTTCTTCATAATGAGAGTAATACTAACACCAAAAAGGAAATGTGTGCATGTGTGTGAGAAAAAGAGATGGAGAAAGATATTATTACATCAAAGATTAGTGAGCCTTCAAAGAATGATGAAACAGAGGAGGGAAAATTTGAGGTAGATGGGTGAAGGAAATGGGGAGGGTATAGAAGGGAATATATAGAAGTTTGGGAAAGGGAAGGGATGGGCCTAGGACTATTCAACCACCCTCACAACTAACAAAACACTTTTTAAAAGTCTGGGGGACCATCAACAGCTGCGTTTTAAGGGATTTTTTTTTTTCTTTTTTTCTTTTTTTTTTTTTTTTTGTGCTGGCATAGGGTTTAAGTGGTTTTCCAATGGTTAAAAACAAGTCCCTATTTTGTTCCGGAGAGGAAACCGTGTGGTTTTGTAGCTTTCAGATAGGAAAATCCCCCAAATCCTAGTGGGCCACAGCGGTTTTTAGCTCTAATTGTTAGCAAACTTCCATACCCACATGCAAAGCTTCGCCAATTTTCCGCAAATTCCATTTTCCCTTTTTTTTTTTTGGGGCAATAATTTTCCCTATTTTGTTCCTTCTGCTTTCTTTTACTGTTTTACTTTTAGCCCATTTAATTTATATGTTTTTAATGCAGAAAATTAAAAATAAATAAATAAAATTTCAGAGCTGGGTTTAACTCTCTCTCTCTCTCTCTCTCTCTCTCTCTTTGTTTCTTTTGTGAATCTCTCTCGCTGTATAGTGTTATAGCTCTGATGAGAATTTTGAAATTTTTTGAGGTTATTTCTGCAATGTATAATGCTTGGTCTTTCTGACATGCATTCAAACTTCAAAGGCTCATTTCACAGTAAAGTAAACCTTGATCATGGAGCCGCCTGGCTTAGATAGAAACTAGGGCAGGACTTAAAAACGCACTTTAATATGCCCGAATCTTTTCTGGTAAACGAATTTAATGAGTATTTTTGACTGTCACATAAAAAGAATTTCAACTCCTTCTTTCCCACCATTAAATAGCATATCTGTACGCTTACAAACTTAATGCGAACCTTCTCTCTCTTTGTTCTGTTTCTGTGCATAGTAGTAGGTCCCATACTTTGTGTCAGTTGTCATGAACGGCTCATATGCAAACTTAAACACCTCTACTACAATGCTGCAGACGAAGCAGTCAAATTGAGATGTCCGCAGCACATGGGTGATGGCATTTCTTGCTAACCTTTTTGAAATTGAAAAACAACTCCGATTTCTTTATAAATAAATAGATAAATAAATAACCTTCTTGCTTTCTTTCAGTTTCAACTGTTATATTTCTAAGAAGTGATGAAAAAGAAAAACAAATATAAAACTGGTATATATTAGTAATATTACTTTGAAAATAACTGAAAGCTCATATGCAACTTTCATTGGTATAACATGCAATACTTAAATCATATCGTTCCATATTAATTTTATTTAACATGCACTATAATATTAATAGAACAATTGACTTAATTAATAGTCCATTTACATCAATATTTAAAAATTCTTTAATTTAAAATATTGGGAAATTATTGTAAATTATAAAAAAAAAATGTTAATAAAATAATCTATAATCAATGACATCAAATTAAAACATAAAAAGATGCAGATCCTAAAATTAATTTTTAAATATTTGATTATGGCATATAACCGTCTTTTCTCCCAAAAAAAAAAAAAAAAAAAAAAAAAAAACAACTTGTGAATCTAACTTGTTTTTAGGAAAGTGAAACTTTGATGTGTATGTGAATAGTTTAATAGAACATAGGAAAGTCCGGAATTACAGTGATATTTTTGGCTAAAAAGTTTATCCGGTAGCGTATTCTTTTTTTGGTGAAACTATACAGGTGGTGTATTCATAACAATTGATGATGGATATATTTAACAATAATAAAAAATAATGGTTGGTTTTAAGGCACTAAATTAAGAAAAATTGTGGTGATTTTTTAAGATAAGATTTTGCATTGAAAACGATAACTTCGATCTTAAATTGATTTGGAAGATTAATACCGCGATTCTCGGCATTAGTGTTTCAATCATCTTGAATATCAGCCAAAAACTGAAGTACAAAATAATAATGCATGCTACACAACTCCGCAGTGTTCATTGACTTAATTAGAATGTACTGGCTTTCAACATAATAGTTTATTACCAATTCTTTTAGGGCTTGTTTCTTGCAGTGTCATTGTTTTGTTTTTCTTGTGAATTTTATGTTTTTGATTGTGTTTCAAAATATAAAAAATAAAAATAAAATAAAAAAATAAAAAGAAAATCATAATCCTAGTGAAATTTAAATATATATACAGTTTGATAATTTTAACAATAAAATATTTTTTATATCATATCAAATGTTACATTTTAATATTAAAAATAATAAAATATAAATTTAATAACATACTCAAATTTTATTTAATAATAATGAACTGTATGGAAATTGATAATTAATAAATAAAATATTAAATTTTAACTTTTAATACAATTTAATGTTGAAAAAAATTAACATTAATTTTAATATTAAATATCTAATTTCAGCATTAGAACATGAGCATGTATATTTAAATTTTTGTGGGTTTATTGGGTTGAGTAAATGGGATTGGAAGGGCAAGGGAAAAATCTGAACATTAGGGACAACAAATTTAAAGCATTAGGGACAACAAATTTAAAGCAATGTTTGTCATGATATAGTAAAAAACAATACCTTTAAAAATAAATTGAGAGGAGGATTTTCCAAGATATACGCGCCATTTGTCTGTTGAAAGGGACTTCTAAAGAGTGCTTTAACGGCGGCAATATAGCATCTGCACATGCAATCCTTTGTCTGTATTCTTTTTCTTTCAAAACCCATTTTGGCCTCTAATTAGATTTTTATTTTTATTTTTTATTTTTTTTATATTGCTGATTCTCGTTCTTTCAAACACTACCCCTAAAACCCAATGAAAGAGACATAGCAACCAGACAATTCATTCAAAATCGAATCAGATATAACAGATTATAGGAAATTACAGTGTTAGCTACCATGCTGTTGGCTTCCATGTGTTGTTTTCCGAGTATATATGCTCCCGAAATAATGCATCATTTACGTGGATTTTTTACTTTTAGTTTTTTTTTTTTTCTTTTTACTGTCATTCCTTTTTTTTTTAGGATTTTTATATCATATATAGAATTGGTTTGTGTTGATGTTCATATAATTTTATTATATAATTTTCATAAAAATAATAATTTTTAAAAAATTAATAATTAATATTATAAAAAAATAAATATTGATGATGATTTATTTAAAAATTATTTTAAAATAGTTCGTAATATAACACAATACAGACCGTCTGTAATATAAAATTTTTTATTATACATATATTATGGAATTTAAAAAGTAATTTTATATTGTAAACCAATTCACATATAGATTACACATAAATTGATATTTTTTAAAAAAAAAAATATTAACTTTGTATGCTATATACATAAATATATATATATATATATATATATTTCAAAAATATCAATTTAGATAAAAAAAATTTAAAATTTAAAATGGTTATCCATAAAAATGATTCAGTGGATTGCTCTAAAGTCGCCTTTTCCCTTGAAGCTTTTATTAAATTCCTTTCATATTTCACACATGCCACAAAAAATAAAAAAATAAAATAAAATAAAACACCGCTTATTTATTTATTTTTTAATAAGAAAAAATCCATGTTCTTTAATGAGGCTAAAAAAAATTTGTGGAGAAGGGGGTATTTTAGGAAACTCGGAAGAGATAGACGAGAGATTGGTAAATTAACTCCACGAAAAACAATAATATTTTATTTAGAGACCTTTAACTGCCAGTAACCAACTGGTAGGCTAGAGCTGGAACACGTCCAAGCATCCCAACTTCCTTTGTACTATACACTTTATTGTCCAATAGTCTCATATTTAATCTGAGCCGTTAATCTTTCAAAAAAAATTTCTGACCGCTGTGCCGTACTAGATTTTTTCTTCCTTCTTGCTTTTGTGTTTGCTCTCACATTTCTCTGTTCCTAAATCCCAAGATTCACTGTCCCGTCCTGTCTTATCTTCCGGATTTGATTCCTTGCAACCACACGTCAAATTCAAACTATACATCCCCTGTTGATTCTACATGTCAAACACCTAATCTTCAAGAAAATCTACATACTTTTATACTAACAAATACATATTGGATACATATGGAGTCAATTTCGTTGTATGTATTTAATTCTGGAAATATTGTAGATTTTTTTCTAATCCTCCACTCATTTGGGAATTTCAATACATGTAGAATCAGCAAAGTTACCCCTAAAATAAAAAACAACATATGGAATGAGCAAAGTTAGCATCGGGCCGCTGTTACCACATTGCATTCTTTACCTTTGTAAATAGCAGATATTCGTCCCAAAAAACAAAAGAAGAACACAAATTTGTCCCAGTCAATAAATCACTGCCCAAGAGACGGTTTCGATGATGGCAACAGCCATGCTTATTTATCTGTCCTAACCTTGCTTACCAATCAAAAAACATTAATAAATCACCATTTTTCTTTTGTAATTATAGTAATCTCATCTGTCCAAATTTTAATTCACACCAAATTATAGTTGTTGAAGAAGCATTTACTTATTTTAATTATTTTATAAAACTACAACTTTTAATATCGGCAATGCTAAGTACATTTACAAAAATTGCATAATTAACTTTTTATTTAATTGTAATAAATTAAAATGTAAAATAAATTTTTTTTTTTTTTTTTATAAATTAAGGAGGAGAGATGCGGCATCAGGTTTCAATTAAATTCTCTTACCCAAAAAAAAAAAAAAGAAGTCTTGACTAAATTTAATTATATATAAATTAAAACAAACTGGGGCATAAAGCAAATCGAGTGTCTGATAACAAAAGTTTTTTTTTTTTTTTTTTGTGTTAATCTCCAATGTCACGGAACAATTTTAAAATAATTTAGAATAATCATTTTCTAATTTTCTGTTTTGAATGATTATCAGAATTAAAAATGTATTGTTCAATGACATTACTATAAATACATTGAAAAAGCCGATGGTTTATTTATTTAGGAGATATTACAAAATATAATTTTGTATTTTCGCCCGAGTTTCAATTTGAGCCCTAAAATATTTTTTGAAGTAATTCCCCTTTTAAATTTTGACATAGTATCAAATTGCCACCATTCCCTTTTTTTTTTTTTTGGTTAGAATTTGAAAAAAAAAATTGATTGGTTACTATTCAAATTGATTTTTTAATTAACTAAAATATATCTAAATCAAAACATTTTTTTTATCAAATTTGGTTAAAAAAAAGTGAAAGTTGAATACTAGAAATTAAATGGAAATTAAATATTGTTTACGTTCCTTTTAATAATGTTTTTCAAAAAGAAAATGGTTTAGACATATTTTATTTAATAAGCAAGCAATTCTAATATTAATTGGTCAGTTTTATCAAAATTTGAAAAAGGAGGTAAATTGACATTGCTAAAGTTAAAGTATAGTCACTGGATATTAATCTTCTATCCTATTTTCCAATCCCATTTATATCCAACCAGTATGTAACGTCATGCCATTTTTTTTTTTTTTTTTAGTATTGTGTAGTTGGCAATTTAAGCTTAAAATTTGTGCGCAAGGAAATAGTAGCTTTGCTATGATCTCTAAAAGGACAGTGTCATCTTATTTAACATGTGTATCAAAGAGAAAAATTATATCAATTTAGATAAGGGTAAATTTCTATAGAAAATTGATTTCGGGTATTCAATTTTTTTAAAATTAGTTTCTTGAAAATAAATTTTAAAAATTTGAGAACTTGAAAGCTTTTAAATTAAAAGTTTATATTATAACAAATTAAGGATAAATTCATCTTCTTAAATCCTTACAACTAGATTTCTAAAATTTTCAAAATGATATTTATATATGGAAACACTATTTTTTTTGAATTTACAAATCTTATTTTTTAGGGCCATGTTTTCCTATCTCCAAATAAATATAAGAAAGTTTGAATCTTTTCTATAAATTTAGATTTTCATTAATATTACTATTTAGCAAATATGAAATAAAATTAACTATTTTTTTTGATGGTGTGAAATTCTATCTCGTAAAAACATAAGATCCCTGTCAATGATAAATCCGTCATTTTTTTTTTTTTTTTTGTGAAAATCAGATAATAAATTGGTACAATTTCACCCTTAGAAAGCCAAAATTCTAAAACATCTTTTACAAATCATAATTAATGTTGGGTAATGTTAAGTAACGTAGTACACTGGAGCACCCGTGAGGCAGATCGATATGATTGGGTTCACGAGGCATTTCTCATCATGCACACTCTCTCTCCAACGCTAACCCCCATGTGGTGTGTGTTGTTAAAGTGGTTAATTATCAAACCCTTAATCATATATCGTTAAGACTTTAACCCAACACCAAATCTTCTCCTCTCCATTTGTGGACCACACAAAGAGAAAAGAAAAAAAAAAGAAAAACAAAAATAAAACCATCATTACCCAATTGGCTTCCGCCAAGTTGACCCACTTTCTCTCCATCTAGCACAACAAAAATCGAAAAACAACAAAGGATGACAATGAAGATTCAATAATCTGTGTAATCTTGATGCTGTCCCTACACAAACTGAGCTTTCAGAGATGGAATAAATAAAAAACCCTTTAAGAATTCTCCAAGAAAAAAGCCTGTAATATCAGACTAAGGATCAATTTGGCATAGCATTTTCAAGTTTCAAACACCTTTCAGTACTGGCGCGTTTATCTCAACTCCCAAAAGTTGTTCGCATAGCCAGCAAGTGCTTGAAATTCCCACATGAAAGCGAGTGAAAAAGGATCGGTATTATGCAAGCCCGTGATCATAGGAGTTCTTGCCTAATAAAGAGAGTGAAGCTGTATCTTTGGGTTAGATTTTGCTTTCTTGTCTTAAAATCTCTTTTAACTGCATCCCTTAGGTTAGCTAACCCTAACTACCATCTTTACTTGCTTTCTCTTGAGCTATAATTGATAAATCAAACCAGAGTTTAAAAAGAACTCCTTCCAACTACCCATTAGAGATTTGGTGAGAGAGAGCTTTTAAAAAAATTCAGGGGTTTGTTTGTAGTTTGATTAAAGAATTAGATGCTTCTTATGAGTATCACAAAGGGGTCAACCATTGTAGAGGAATCAATTTATTACTATATTGCTATATACACCAATTTCATTTACGGAATTATATATATATATATATTGTATGAAAAATTAATATAAGCTAATAATTAATAAGTAAATTTTTGAAGGCATTAGGAAATTTCAAATATATATCACTTAAAAATATTACATTATTTATCATATTATTTTATATATAAATTTGATAAATAATTTATTATCTCTGACAATCTTACTTGAGCTAATAAAACTGTTTTGGTTCAATAAAAATGTTTTGCAGCGATTATATGATAATGTTGAATGAGAGCCATTTGATTTTGGGTCATCATTATTATTATTCATACTCTTGATAGGATTTTGATGAATGTGAAGGTGACTAACAAAAGCAATGTTTGCCGACACCCATTATGATTATTCCCAATTTGAATTTAATATTCGAATCAATTCCACAGAGTTTGAATAAAAATTTGCATTGGATCTTACTTTCGATTTTAAATTAGTTTGTTGTATAGAAAGTTTAAAGTCATAACTAAGTTACATGCTAATCGCACTTTGGAATTAAAAACGGTTAAAATATATGTATGGATTTTGGTTGGCTTCTTTACGTTTAATGTGCATGACAAAAGCAGCGTTTCGCCAAACATAATGTTGCCTTTTTTATTTATTTATTTTTGGTAAAATCCTTCGCTTCTTGCCTTGGATTCCATACGCTGTGAAGAAAATATATCTCTTAGCTAATTGTAAAGATGGCGTATAAGACAAAATAGATTAAAAGGATGAAAGGCTCAGTGGACAAGCCTTTTTCTTATTCGTTTTATTTTGGATTAAAAAAAATAGTAATAACAATATCAAAAAAAAAAAAAAAAAAAAAAAAAAAAAACAAACAAACAAAGCAAAATTCTGATGTATCTAGCCAAAAACTAACAGCAAAATGCTGTATCATAAAAAAAGGTTTGCCTAATCCGTCTTTCTATACTTTTTTAATTAGTTTGAATAATAAGGTTTATATTATCTAAATTATATTTTTTATTTATTAAAAAATATATTATTAGCTGTTTGAATCACATTTTTCACCAAAATAAAGAGTTTGACGAAGATTAACTTATTATACCAAGATATTAAAAATTTTAACTTGCGCTAAGATTATTTATTTGTTTTATTTTTATTTTTATCTAGTTGATTAAATGAGTTTCATTATTATCTAGGAAGTTATTATTTATCTAGTTTGTCAACTAGGGTAGTTTATTTCAAAAAGAATGTGACCTGGAGATCTATGTGAAAGGGTAGATAAAAGATGGACGGCACATACAATTTTAAGACAACAGCATAACTCTTTTAAAATGTCTTTCACTCAGTTTTTCAATTTTTATTCAGTATTCTTTTTTCAGTTTTTATTCAGTATTCTAACTTTCGTTATTCTAGTTGCTTTCATTGTTCTAGTTTTTTAATTTAGGCAATAAAAGAATCCATTAAATTTTTTTTGTTCTCTGTTTTTAAGTAGAGTTGTCTGGTTGAAGTTAAATTATTGTGCATTTTTATTTGTTTTATTTTATTTCCTTCAAGTTGAAGATGGCATGCCTGCATATACATCTAAAAAGATTACAACTTCTTTGATTAATTTTAAGATCGACAGTAGTTAAACAAGTTACTTATTTCAATAGTTATTAATTATTATTATCTACTGGTATTTGTTTGTAACTTCAATAAATACTTTGGCTTTATTTTCCTGAAATGTGTCCAAACCTTAACAATGTTTGAATCATTGTTCGAACAAAGATGTTATTGTTCAAAGAGTAAGTTTGATTGTTCAAACAATAATTCCAATATTGTTAGAATTTAGTATTTTGACTTCTAAAAAATCTAGAAAAACCATTTAAATTCAAATTAAAATACCCCCGACATAAATCGATCCAAGTAAATTGTAAAAATCAAGTGTTGAAATAATTAAAAAAAAAAATTATTGAGTGAAAATAATTGAGATTTGTTATTAATGCTCTAGCATATATTGAGATTAACACATTTATAACTTAATATTTTGGATCATGAAAATTGCCAATAGACAAAAATTGATCAACAATCTTTTCCTTTAGCATTATCATGACAAAACACTTTTTCTCATGTACTGACTCAAAAACAAAAAGAATTCAACACATTTGATTAATACAATCCCACATAAACTATACAAGTGCATCTTAACTGACAAGATCTGTCTCGGGAACCCTTCCAGAATCTTCAGGGTGGTTCTGCCTGATGAAATCCCACTAAACAAGTTCTAGAGGATATTCAATGAAACCTCACTTAAAATGTGGACAAGAGAATACAAGCAATATCAATAATATCTTAATATAACGATAAAACTACAACAACATATAGATCCACAATTAGTCCATAACTATAGCTCGTCATACTATAAGCCATAACTACATAAATAAAAAATATAGTCAATACTATGCCCAAAATCTAGATTATAGCATTCTAAGAGTATTAGTAAAATTTAGAAGAACAACTTATACAAATAAGTTTAGAAAAATAAAGATAAATAGAGAAAGACAAGTACTGCTGCTACGGTGGGAAGCACGGAAAAACAAGTGGTGCACTAGATAGATTGCAAGCTAACTGCTTTAGGAGAATGAATTCAAAAACAAATAAAATATGAGATAAAGATATCTCAGTAAGTGGCATAGTATAGAAAATAATACTTTATTTCTGTAAAATTTTCTCTCAAGATCTCTCGTTCCTCTTTTGAAAGACTCCCTTTTTAAAAACCCGTTCACAAAATCCAAACTTATACCCCAAATCAATATCATAGAATCGATGCTTAAATAATATAAAGTGCATGATCATTAAAATATTATAAACTATTTTAATCATTATATAATTATTGAGCATAAAATAATATAATATAAACACAATTTCACAAAATAATTATGAAAGAGCGTAATAATCACAAATATTGGAAAACCAATAATACACTCAAAAACATAAACAACATACCATACGATATACTTAGCGTTGCCAAGCGGTGCACGGCGTCTTGAAACACCATCGGACAGTAAAATAAATGAAACCTATGAGATAAATCCATCTTACGACCTTTAGTATCCTAAAGCAACGTGGCAATATAAACCTGTGGGATGAACCCCACCTCACGACCTTTAATATGAGAAAGGTACCATACCAATAATTAACCTGTAGAATAAACCTAATCTCACGGCCCTTAGTGTACTACAGGTATCATAGCAAACCTGCACGCTATAATATGATACTGATTCGAAACACTGGTATTATATGGGATACCAATTAAAAATAAACAATACAGTATCCATAAAACAATATTTGTAAGATCATACATTTTCAAACAATAATGTATTGTAAAACATAATTTCATATTCAAATCCAATCATTTGTTTAAATATCCCAAACATTTCAAATTATCATTTTATTTCAAAACTATAAATATCACAGAGAAATACATATCACCATAAACCATTTTTTTAGATACATAATTATAAAACATTTAAACATGCTTAAAAACATAAACTTTTCAATTCACTTTCTCAAAATCAATTATTTTCTGAAATGATTTAAATCTTCAATTTAAATACCAGGATATTTAAATAACATGATCCACAAGTTCACTATGAACTCATCAGAGTTAGAAATCATTTAAAATATTATCAAGTGTCATATAAAATGATAACACATATATGTAAAAGTAAATATTCATATATGCACAAAATAAACATTTACATCAAATGTTAGATATGTAAAATATTCAAATCAAATATATATATATATTGTACTAGCATGTCCAAAACAACTTAAAAAGATATAAATGCTCATTCTTGCTCATTTGCGGGATCGTTTTCAAGCTCAATATGAGTGCCTGTCATATAATAAAATATTTCTTAGGCTCCAAGAGCTAAACCAAAGACATTGGTGTGTACCAAATGTCTTAAAATAATTTGTACAACTGTAAAATTAAAAAAATTAAACATCGACTTGTCCAATTATACTACGTATCTTTAAGACCTTATATCCAAAATTGGGATCTTTTACTCTAAGGCTAATCTTTTAAAATTGATCATTATAATGGATCCTATTAATATCTAATTACACTAATCTAACTTTAATTTTAACCAATTTGACCACTTTTGTCCAAACACAGTCCAAATTTATCCGGTATTTAACTAATTGATCCAAAAATGAAAAAATTATCAAATGATGTCCAAAATTCACAAACTTTATATCAATGGAAAACCCAAGAGATAAGAAATATAATGGTGTGCTAATCTTGGTCCAAAAATGTCACCAATGGCTGGACAACTTGTCATAAAACTTGGCCAACCTCCTCTTAATGTATCTCCCAAATGGTGAGGAATTTAGGCAAATGGAGCATGGAAATGGATTCAGAGGATCCAAAAATGGAAGAGAGGGGTGTGTAGGTTGGCTTGGAACAGCCAAAAAATGCCCAAATGGTTCGAAAATGCCAAACAGCAGATCCTGAGGCGACGATTGGTGGTTTGGCCTAAAATTTGGCCAGCTTGGTCATCAAGAGGTGGGTAATATGCATGGCTAGCATGTGTAGGTAGATGGTGGCCGAAATTTGAGAAAATGGTAGTGACCTAGTTAGGCATTAAACGTGGTTTGGATCGATCCGATTCGGACACATGGATTTGGAGAGAGGTTTCTTAGGTTTAGGGGATAAAATAGATATTTTGAGATTTGTTCCCTATTGGGTATGCTTCCCAACATTTATATAGGTTATTGGGTCACTAATAGACAAAAATATAAGACGGTTTGGACATTGATATAAAACTGATGTTTAAAATTTTTCAGAACCATAACTTTTTATCCGTAACTCAAAATTAGACGTGCCAGCAGTTTATGAACTCGTATTGATGAGCTCTACACAATGACATATCAGTCAAACCAAAATCTTAACTATAGAAAAAGTTAACCTTGGATTCACACATGGTTCACTTGGTCAAATTTAGTCAAACTTATATAATGGGGATATTTTGTTACAAATTGTTACACTAACACTTGAAACATACACATAAATCCCCCTAAATCCCCCTAAATCAAATTTTAACAAACTTGAGAGTGAGAAACTTGGAGAAAAAGCCAAGAGTGATGCAAAAATCAATGAAATCGTGAGTGAGAAAGGAAAAGAAAGAAAAGAAAGGAAATAAAAATTTTTATTTGAGTTTTGGGGAAGTTAATAAAGTTATTATTTTCATTGTAAATTAATTAATTTCTAATTTAAAAATAAGCATATTAATTAATCCAAATTGATTAGGAAAGGATGTGAAATTAGGCAATTTCCTAATTGGATTCTATGTTGGTCGAAATTTTCTAATCCTTTTAGGGTTTTATTTTGTTCATTCAAAGCCTATGTAAAGGCTTATTTTCAATGAGAAATCAAGCTTGAATTTTATACAGAAAATTATTTGTGAGATTGAATTCTCTTTATTCTTTTGAACACCTAAAACACCGTTAATGAATGAGTGTTTTAGTTTGACTTATCAATAGGCCTTCCATCACCTATTGTGGCGTTTTCATTATATAACAAGGTTTCTAATCACAAGTTGGTTAGGGGTCAAGGTGACCATTAAAAGTTGAATAAAATTAGGTGGTATTAAACTCAAAATTCCACCTTTTCAAGGAAAAAGTGATCCCAAAGCATACTTAGATGGGAGTAAAATATGGAGATAGTATTTGAGTGTCAATACTTTTCAAAAGCTAAGAAGGTTAAACTTGCTACCCCAAAATTTGGAGAATATGCAATTAAGTGGTGGAACAAGGAGTCCATAACCCGGAAAAGAGCAAGTCAATGTTCAGTGGAGACTTGGAAGGAGATGAAACAAATTATGAGGAAAAGATTTATCCCTAGTCACTACTACAGAATGATCTATCAAAAGCTTCAATATTTGTCACAGGATAGTAAGAGTATAGAGGATTATGACAAAGAGATGGAGTTGCTCATGATGAGGGCTAACATTGTGGAGGATTTTGAAGCTACCATGGTCAGATTTTTGGCAGGCTTAAATAAGGAGAAATCAACCAAGTTGAATTGCAATATTATATAAAGATGGATGATATGTTGCATATGGCGATCAAAATTGAGCAACAATTAAAGAGAAGGGGTACTACCATCATATGACTAGTGGGTTCAATGAATCAATGGAAATATAGTCTAGCAAGTTAGAGATCAAATCCCACCTTGAGAAGGCACCTAGGTCAAAAAAAGAGGAAAAAGAACTAAATAGGCTTAGTAAAACTGATCCTATTGCATCTAAAAATCGAGATATTTTATGCTTTAAATGTCAAGGTAGATGGTACATTGTAAGCCAATGTTCGAATAGAATCATGGTATTTAAGGATAAGGAGGATATTGAGTCTGAGGATGAAGAAGATGAGGTAGATGATGAGTTAATGCTAGCATTAGAGGATAACATAAATGAAGATGAAGAGGAGTCTCAACACAAGTTTATGATGAAAGTAGATTTGGGTTTAGTTACGAAAAGAGCCCTAACAGTCTATAAAGATGAAGATCAAGTACAGCAATAGAACATGTTTCATACTAGATGCCAAATTGAAGATAAGATATGTAGTATGATAATTGATGGAGGAAGTTGTGCTAATGTAGCTAGTAATGTTATGGTTGAAAAATTAGGTTTAACAACTATGAATCATTTCTATCCTTATAAATTACAATGGTTAAATGATAGTGGGAAAATTAGAGTTAATAAATAAGTAAAGGTAAAATTTAGCATTAAGGATTATGAGGATGAAGCGCTTTGTTATGTTGTACCTATGCATGTGAGACACATATTATTGGATAGACCTTGCAATTTGATAGAGATACTAAACACCATGGTTGGGTAAACAAAATTGTATTGTCTTACCAAGATGATAAGGTTATGCTGATGCCCCTAAAGAGGTTTCTGAAGACCAACTGAAGATGCAACGAAGGAGAGAGGTTGAGTAACAACAAAGGCCGAATCCACCATTCCCACAGCCAAAAGTGATCACACAGCCCTTATAGGTAATTTTCACCATGCAGCCAAATCACATTCTAAAGTTAAATTAGGTAAGTCCATGAGTGAGGTAGAGAAAAAAAGAGGAAAGGAAATAGGGGTTCTATGAAAAAACAAGTGAGATCAAGACAGCTTTCTTATGTAAAAAGCTTATATTTGCAATGATGTATATGGAAGCTTATTTGAATCATTTAGCTAACCCTGATGATCTTGTACTTCCTAGTTCTATAGCTTCTCTATTATAGAATTTGATGATATCTTTTCTGAAGAGATACCAAGTGGACTTCCACCCATTCAAGGGATAGAACATCAAATTGACTTTGTTCCATGTTAACAAATCCTAACCGACTAGCATATAGAAGTAATCACAAAGAAACAAAAGAGCTTCAACGTTAAGTAAATTGTTATAAAAAGATTATATTTGAAAAAGTATAAATCTGTGTACTGTTCCAGTGTTATTAATCTTTAAAAAAGATGGAATATGAAGAATATGTATTGATTCTAGGGCTATAAGCAATATAAATGTTAAGTATAGGCACCCTATCTCTAGGATAAATGATATGCTTCATATGTTATATGGTCTATATTGATCATGAATCTTTGGAGCACATAAAAGGCTAAGGTAAGTTTAATAGACGACATGGTAAATGGATGGAATTCATTGAATCTTTTTCCAATGTCATTTGCTACAAGCAAGGTAAGGAAAATATTGTGGTTGCTGCATTATCCCGCAAGTATGTTTTACTTTCCACTTTAGATACTAGATTGCTTAGGTTTTGAATAAGTTAAAAGTTTGTATGCATGTAATAATGATTTTACTGAAATTTATAAACTTTATGAAAAATATGGTAATGGAAAATTTTATAAATTTGAGAGATACTTATTTAAGGATAATAAACTTTACATTCCATCATGTAGTATACGCGAGCTGTTAGTGTATATGTAAGCTGTTAGTGAGGAAATCACATGGGAGTAGTCTTAAGGGACATTTTGGAATAGCTAAAACTTTGACTATTTTCCAAGAGTACTTTTATTGGCTGCACATGAAAAGAGGTGTTGAGAGAGATTATGAGAGATGCATTAAGTTGTAAGAAGTCAAAATCACGTTTACAACCCCACCAGTTGTATATGCCTTTGCCTATTCCATCTTAACCATGGACATGTATTTCTATGGATTTTGTATTAGGTTTGCCTAGGATAAAGTGTGGAAAGGGTTCTATTTTTGTTGTCATGGATAGCTTTTATAAAATGGCATACTTCATTGCATGTAACAAAACTGATGATGCATCTTATGATGTTGATTTGTTCTTTAAAGAAGTTGTTAGATTGCATGACATGCATAAAACAATTGTATCCAATAGAGATACTAAGTTCCTAAGTTATTTTTAAAAAAACATTGTAGGCACAATTAGGTACTAAGTTATTATTTTCTAGTACTTGTCATCCACAAGCAAATGTTCAAATTGAAATAGTGAATAGGACTTTGTATAAATTGTTGCATGCTTTAATTGGTAGAAATATTAAAACTTGGGAAGATTGTTTATCTCATGTAGAATTTGCATATAATAGAATTGCTCCTTTTGAAATTTTATATGGTATGAATCTTTTAACTCCATTAGATTTAACACCTTTGCTGATGAATGAACGTGTTAATCTTGATGGAAAGGAAAAAGTATAATTTGTAAAGCAGATACACGAGAAGGCACATGCAAACATTAAAAGAAGAACGGAGCAAATTGCACATGTAGCTAATAAAGGCCGAATCCCTATAGTGTTTGAAACTAGAGATTGAGTTTGACTACATTTGAGAAAAGAAAGATTTCTAGCCCAACGCAAGTCTAAACTTATGCTAAGAGGAGATGGACCTCTTCAAGTGTTGGAAAGACTAAACGGCAATGCATATCGTTTAGATTTACCAAGTGAGTACAATGTTAGTGCCACTTTTAATGAGTGCTACTTTTAATGTTTGTGACTTATCTCATTTCACTACAGATGATGAATTTGATTTGAAGATAAATCCTTTACAAGAGGAGAGAAATGATGAGGACATACCTAGGAGAACAATAAGTTGGAGCCAAGATTCTATACAATTAAAGACAGAACCAATAACATGAGCTTAAGCTAAAAGATTCAAAAAAGTACAAAATGATTTAAGCTAGGAGGTGTTTAACTCTTAAACAAAATTCACTATTAAAAGTGAATTAAAGATGGTCCAATATATAGGATTATACGGCCAAATCCATGAATAAAGGCCTTTACTGACTTGACACGATGATGTGGCAACCATAGGATGATGTGGCAGTGTTATATGGCATTCTATATGGCATTTGTGCATATTTGATAAGCTTTAAGGCCGAATTGACTTTTCTTAGTGTCCAATTCATTAATTAGTTTCCAAATTGTAATGAAATTTTAATTATTTTTGTATTTACTTTATATTAGGATAGTGTCAAATTAGTTTCTTAATTTTCCTTCATCAAGTACTTAAATCACTTTTCCTAATTTCAATTAAAGGAATGCTGATTAGTCAAATTAAAATTATGACACTAGGTTTAATGTCAATTTTTGTTTTAGGAAACTAGAAAATTTGGCCAACCATAGTTTATGTTTAATGGCCGAAATTTATGCTTTATTTTTCCTTAATTTTATTTGTACTTTGCATATAAATAGGCATCCCTTTTAGTTGAATACAACAGTTTAAGAATTTTCAGCATAATTGTGAAAGTTATTCTCTTAGTTCTCTAAGAACTATTGACTTATCAAGCTTTACCTGTGGCATTCAAATCCTAGACTTATCAATAGGTTTCCCATTTCCTATTATGGCATAATCACTATTCCAAAGTTCTTAATCATAGATTGATTAAGGGTTAAGGTTTCCATTAAAACCTGTTTTAAAATGATCCATACTTTATTTGTGATGGATTTAGGAGCGAGTTGACCTAAATTTGTATCAAACATAGCTCTGTAAATGAAAAGAAAGGAATTTGTATTCTCATTGAATGTAAGAGAATACAGGACATTGGTCTACTTGGCATAAATGTAGCCAATGTTCTTGTTAAGGTCAAAATTGTAACATGGCAAAATGTTAAGGATCTTAACAAAACTTAGTTAACTAATCACTATTGTAGGGAGTAATAGGAATTTGAAACTCAACAATAAAATCATTGATAAGGGTAGTGTAAACAACCACTTTATCGTATGGAATACAATCGCCTATATCCAACCTAAGATAAGGCATTGAGCACGTAATGGATATATGGACCTAATCACAATAGGAGAAAAAGAATAATAATGGTTTAATGTCCAAAACATAAAAGAGTTAGGTAGACAAATGTCGATAAAACTGACATAAAAAGTACCCATAACCTTGGAAAAAACAAAGAATTTTGACACCATACGCAAAGGTCGCCAACACCTATGCCGAATCATTTGATCAAACAAGAAAGGTATCTATCATAACACAAATGGACACTCTATGATATTGGGAAACTCTTAAAACACAAAGATGGGTCTCATAGGAGGCATTAGGAGGTGGAGGCTCAAGCAAATTAGACCGATGTAAAGGAGAACCTCTAGAGGCATGACCTTTGATAGAAGACCCACCAAAAGAGGAAGCGTCTCTAGTGACATGGGCTTTCTTGAACTCCCTAAGTTATGACTCTAAGAATAAAAACTAAACAATCTAAACAAAGAAACTAAGGGGGGGCAAAGAAGAGTAGTCACCTGTAGGTAAAAATAGCAATATATGTAGAAGTTGAGATAAAAACAAAAGAATAAAAACTAAACAATCTAAACAAAAACACTAAGGAGGCTAAAGAAGAGTAGTCACCTATAGGTAAAAATAACAACATATGTAGAAGTTGAGATAAAAATAATTAAACTACAGTAATAATAACAAAGAAAATACTCTCTCAATTCACAATAGTGAGCCCTAAATAATACTATTAACAAATAAAATATTCCTCATGGTTTTTTTTTTTTTTTCACAAACTAACAAATATGGAACAATATCTAATAATTTTGAAAATAGAAATGTATCAAATGCCAAAAAAAATTATACAGCCCCTAAATAAAATAATGTGATTTTGCAGTGTACTAATGTGTATTTTTCTTTTTGGCTTTTTACTTCTTTTTCTTTGATACCACATAGAATTAAATACAACTCATAAAAGTTTACACAAGATATACTTATTTGTAGCGAAGGGTACTGTATATACAGCATTTAAAGCTGTCATCTTCAAGTCGGCCTTTTTTTCTACAATAGGTGTTGAAAAATCTACAAACTGGACCAAATCGATGTGATTGCTAACTACAATGATCATAAGCAATACCAAATTTTCAGAGTTAGAAATTCTCCAGTGTTTTGGTTTAATAAATGTATGAAACACCAATCCATCAATAATGGCTCTCTCAGCTTGTTTTTGAGAATGTGAGGAAATAAAAAAAAAAAAAAAATACTACAGGTCAAGATTCCAATATAAGCAACGCATGAAAATTGTATTTTCATTTGTTTCAAAAATAAAATTCATTTCCTTTTTGACAGCGGCCCAAGTTGAAACAAGGCAACAAACACGATATCCAACTATAATTATAATTGTTTCCATGTTATCAGTTTGCAATCTCTTGCTCTCATCTGGGTTTCTATCAAATTACAATATCGATAATAATTAGTTTAATTTATTTTTTACATAAAAAATAGAAAATAAAATATTATTCGCATCATATTATTTTAAAGGTTAAATGCACACTTTTACCACCCTTTTGTTTGGGTGAAGCCATTTTTTGGGTTTTTTTTATTCATAAAAAAAATCATTCAATACCCTAAGTTTAAAACGTTATATTGCTGATAAAATGGATATATATATATATATATATATATATAATAAAATAGAACCAAAACGGTTTACCCATTTTTAACCCCAATTTCTTTTTTGTTTATTTTTCCAATGAATGATGATTTTTTGAATATTGTTTGGGAGGAGTAGAATGTATATATATATATATATATATATATATATATATATATATATATATATATTAAAAAAAAAAAAGAAAAAAACTGGATAAGCGGTTAAAATTGGATGAATATATAGTTAGGGTTTCCTTAGCACATTGTCACTAACTTGCAACTTTTAAGAACTAATTAACGAGGTATGAAATGCGAAAAAAAAAAAAAAAAGAAAAAAGAAAAAAAGGAAAAGAAGACCACCTTGCCCAAATTAAAGGGTAACAAGTTGCATTTAATTACTTTATTTTCAAAATTATATAAATTGTTAGAAATTAGTGACACGTCAAATATAATTTTGTAATAGTGCTCTCTGAAGACAAGAATACTATTTTTTTTTTTAAATTATGGTGTTATTTTTGTTTGGATTGATTTTAAAGCTCCAAAACTAATTATTAAAAGATTTAAAGTTGATTTGAGTGTTTGGTAAAATTTCTTAAATAATTATGATTTTGCAAGAATTTATATCCTCTAGGAGTTGAATTTGAAAAGTAATAAAAGACTAGCTTTTAAGATTTTAATTTTAAACTTTTTAATTATTTATAATTAAAATATCAATTTTATCCCTTATTAATTATTTAAATAAATAATTTTTTTTTAGTTCCAATTTTATAAATGCACTTTTGATATATTTTCTCCTTTAATATCGTTTTGATGAAAATAAATTTTTTGTTAAATATTTAGTAATATAGATTACATATAGTAATAAAAAAATAATGTTATAAGTAAAGAGATGATAATAAATAATATACTTTTTTATTATTATACATAGCAACAACAATTAAACACTATTATTTACTAAACAGTCAAATACTGATTTTGAGTCGTATAACAATTATATAAGCACATAATTAATTCTTTTGCAGCACAACTAAAGACATTGAATTTTCTTAGAAGTTACAACTATACTAAACTAAGAGCATTTCTAAACGCAAATGCCATAATCCCATTGGTATTTCTAAACTTTAACATTGGCATGAGTTCTTTAATGGTAAATGTCAATATCACTCCAAAATTTTAAGATAGGCATTGCAACGACATATGCTAAAATATAGCATTGGGAAATATAATTTTTTTAATCAAATGTTTGAAATGTTTGGGTGTATTTGGTCTACCGTATTTTTTGTTTTAACGATTAAAAATTCAAAGCTACATTAATAAATGGTGTGGATTCCACTACTATAATTTGCCAATTGTATTTTTGGTACCAAATTTGAAAAAAAAAATAAAATGGAATTGACAAACTTTGTAATACGCCACTAAAGAGGTTAAAATCAATTTTGATGCCAAAATTTCACAATATAACGGTAATTTGCAATGCTATTAGGGATGCTCTGCAAAGATGACATTTTAGAAAATCGATGCATGTATTCAATTCCTCAAACATATGTAAATGGGAAGTGATTATATTTTGGTATCCTATACTCTGAATATTTTGATCCTTGTTTCTATTATTCATGATAGTGAGCCCTCAATTTTTTATTTGATACAAATTCATCTAAGTTGACTTTTGACTAACACTTAGAGGGTAGTGATCATGGCATGTAACTTACACATCAGTATCTAGGTATAATTTTCTCCAAATGGATTTAACCTGTATGATTTTTAATTATTTAAAAATAGATGCATTTTCCATACTAATGACATGACTTACACATGAAACTATCGTTACCCTTCCCATTGGTTAAAAATAAACTTTAACCAACTTGCATTAAATTGAAACTTAAGGGTTCAACGTCATAAGTTTTAAAATTGAGATCTCATATTCAAACGCCAAAATTGAAGGATGTCAAAATGCAATTGAGGAGAGACTTTTTTGTTTTGAAAAATGAGTGAGGTTTTGAAAAATAATGTTTTGAGGAAAATATATATATATATATATACATATATATATAAATATATATTTTTTTCTACATGAGTAAAGATTAACATTTTTTTTTTTGAAGATAAAAAAGATTAATATTTTTTTATATAAAATTAACATTGTTGTTGAGAAAGAATATTGCACATTATATTGTTTTGACAATAATAAATGCTATTTTATATATGGAAATAAAGTTTAATAGATTAATATTTTCTAAAAGTAAGAACAGATCTATTCCACTGGATTATATCAGTTTAAAAGTTGGATTACTTGTCAAAAATTGTTATCAAAACTATTGGTATAAAGAACAAATAGAAAAAAATATATATATATTTAGGCAGGGAGTACAATCTCCATCCTCGCCCCATTCACCTTTTAATTAGGGAATCCCCATTCCATTAAAGGTGGATCCACATTGGGTTAAACGAGGATTTTTTCCATCTTTATATAAAAGTAAGGGTTAAAAGCAATTTAATACCTCTAGTTTGAGGTAATTACACTACTTCGTAACCTTAAATTTAAAGCATCAAAACTTAGACGCTTACATTTATTACATTTTTGTATAATTAGATTTCAGGAAACAATATTTGACTTAGACAAAAACTAGTCCTGTTTGGCCATATTTTTTATTTTCTATTTGCAAAATATTATTTTTTCAAATAAAGAAGAAAAAACTGTTTTTATTTGTTTTATAAATAAAAAGGTGTTTGTCCATTAATGTTTGAAAATAGTTTTCAAAATTAGAAAATAAAAAACATGTTTGGTTAAATAATTTTTATTTTTATTTTTTACAAATACAAGGTTTTTTTTTTTTTTTTTCATACAAAGAATCTTGTATATAATATATACAGCTATAAAATATTTAAATATATATATATATATATATATATATAAAATATGAATTTATTTACATATTAATGAATTATATTTATAATATATAAAATATATATTAAAATATAATATAATATATTTTTTTGGTTGAACTTTTTTGTTTCAATCGTTATTGATTCATTGACATTATAATATATATTTATATATATATATATATATATAAATATTTATGTATGTATATAGCTATATATTTTATTCTTTTCAAATTCACCAAAATCACTTTCTTTATTTTATTATTTATTCTTCCCACACACTCTTAGCAATGAACCAGAAAGTAGTAGGCGCATTATGACCAAAAAAAAAAAAAAAAAAAATCAAATAATTAAAAGAATTTACAAAAAAGAGAAAAATGAATGAAAAAACTTACAAGAAAAAGGAGATGGGGATTTTTATTCGAACAAATTTTCAAAAAAAGGAAAACAAAATAAAAAAAAAGAAAAGGGGTAGAGACAGAGTATAGAGAGATTACTGGAGTCTAGATTCAGGGTGACCCATCTCTCTCAGGTGGTGTTACTATCAAAAGGACCATGGACAGCATTAGCCATCAGGACTCAGACGGTATTTGGTTTACTTTGTGTAGAGAATATTGATGCAGCAAATGGGGGGAGAAAGAACAGATAAAAGAAATTTTAGATGTGGATCAAAGATCCGAGATCTGCTCGAGATCTATCGACGAAATGGCGATTTGAAACCTATTCGAAGAGCCATATTCTATCGGATGTGAGCGGTGAAGGTGAAAACAAGTGGGTTTGAAAACAATGAAAATATCTTTATGTTATTTTCTAAATTTTGTTTTCTAAAATAATTTTTGAAACCTGATACCCAAACAGGTATACTTTGTTTTGAAAACAGTTTTATGTTTTATAAAACAGAAAACTTTTTTAAAATCTGTTGGCCAAAGAGACCCTAAGGTACTAAAATGTGAATCTTGTTTTAGATCAAAAAATGAAATTGTCTTCCTAGTTTTCCCAGTGAAGAATATGGCTAAATAATGTCTGAAAACGAAAAGAAAACATTTGTGAGTCAATGGGTATTAGTGTATTAGCAACCTAGTGAAACAATGATGCTCAAATGAGAAAATATATTTCTTCAAAATTGACGAGGCTTGGGGTATCTCCTTTTGTTATGGGACTTCCTCTTTGGGAATGAAAGGTACTACGTGTAACGGTTTTATTAAACCGAAATTTTGATCTTATCCTCTAATGGAAAAGCGTGGCACATAGTCAACAATTACAGCATTTTCAATGAAAAACTATAAAATATAAATTGTTAAAATTAACATGTCACAGTGTATTGTAAACATTGTTTCTAAAAAAATTACTCACTAATGGTAATATTTAAAATAAAACTTCAATTTTGTCTAAGTGAATAACTATTTTTAAGTGAATTTTTTCTTAAAATGTTAATATTTTCTAAACAAAAAAGTTAATAAAATATTTGATTAATTAATAGCTTTTTTTCAATAGTATTACTAATCAAAAAAAATTTTAATTGACTGTCAAGTGATGTTGGCTCAGTTAATAAGCCATTAGAGATTATGGGTATGCTTTTACCATTAGAGATGCAATCCTCTTTTACAATTAGATTGTAATCTAAACCCTAACACTATCAATTCATATAGATAGAATTGTAAATCCTTTCTATGCACATAGATAGCAATCCACTTTTACAATTAGATTGTAATCTAGACCTTATCGACTTTTACAAACAGATTGTAATCTAGACCTTATCAAAATATTTTTTAAAAGAAAAAAATAGATAAATAGATTAATGATAATGATTATTACTTTTATAAGGAAATATATATATATATATATATATATACGGATCATTAATTATTAAAGATTTAAACAAAATTGTTAGAGAATAATTTTCGAGTTGAATGTCTATCAAGTGGACATATATACCACATGTGTTTCATAGATAACAATCTATATATAGACTCATTGGAAATGCTTTTATGCAATCTAGACACCAACACTGTCAATTTCTATCCATATTGACAACAATCTACATTTAGCATTGAAGATACTATTAAATTATTCTCTATGAAATACTTTCAATTGGACTATCATTAAGTTCATGTCCAATCAAAGTCTAACTTTTGTTATTGGTTTTCTTAAAGCATCTCCTATATTTTGTGGATTGCTATACTTTTTGTTATTACATCAGAAATAAAAACAAAGATTTAAAAAACACACTCTCAAATAACTTTGTTTATGACTTTTTCAAGCTGATGTGATAATAAACTAAAATAGATATTATTAAAGAATTTTATATTTTAAACGATCTATATGACAGTGTAACTTATCAAAACATTACCTATTAAGATATTTCTCAAAAGAAAAAAAATAGATAAATAGATTAGTGATAATGATTATTATTTTTTTAAAGAAAATTTATACATTATTACTTGTTTGAGATTTAAATAAAATCATTGAAAAATGATTTTTGAGTTGAATGTCTATTAAGTGGACATATATACCACAAAAACTAAAAACCCTTCAAACCTATGTGTGTCATAGATGAAAATCAACAAATCTATTGGAGATGCTCCTAGCTTTCATGGGAAATCAATCTTCTGCTTTATAAGTTGTTGACTAGGTGAGCCCTTGATCGGACATTTGAAACCCAAAAAAAAAAAAATAATAAAAAATAAAAAATTATATTGGTTCGATTTAGAGATTTTTATCAGAATTTTGGTGAGGGATGAAATTACCCATGCAAATCTATAAAGTAATGGGTTTAGATTGCAATAAATTAGAAATAATTGTTTAATATTTGTGAGGTGGTGCAAAATCATAGGCACAATTAGTAAAAAAATCTAGGGCATGTCCATATGAACCCATTGAGATTGCATTTGTCATAATATAATCATTAAAATTTTAAAAATTACAACTAACATCCCTGATACAAGCTTAAGAAATCCAAACTAGATTCGTACAAACTAATACTTGATTATCTAATTGATTCAGGTTCTATGGAATGAATGACGTAATAAAAGGGTTGCAGAAATACCCTATTAATGAGTTAAGATTTGAACTTTAATTCTCAAGTTAGAAAAGCTCAAAGTTTAGTTGTTAGAAAATCAAAAGATTTAACTCTAACAAGTATTAAATTTTTTGCTAAAGATCAAAAGTTATTGTATTAATCAAATTGAAGCATTTTAAAGGCAAAAATACATGTAAAAATAATAAGAAATTTGTCCAAAATGCTTTCCTAAATTCTAGCTTATTTTCTAATTTAAATTTGACTAGTCAACTCTTTTATAGTTTAGGAAAGTGACTAATTACATGACAGCTTAAGATTTAGAAACTAGTTAATTTTTCAACTAAAAATAATTACAAACATAATAAAAATTAAAGATTTCCTAAAATTGAAATATGACTAAAATTGTAAAACTTGGAGAACGAGTAATTGATGATCAAGTAAGACACATAATTGGCCTAAAAAGAAAACAAGCTAATTTCTTTTTTTTTTTCAAGCCATGTTGGACAGCCACATGTCATGCCACGTGTCCAAATATGCCATATCATCAAAGCATCACGTTAGTATGCTCTTGAAAAATTACCAAATTGCCCCTAACATTGTATTCGTTCATGCCTTCATATCCGAAGCCTTCAATGTTCAATGTTGTTGTCAATTTTGATTTTTCCTTAATAAAATTCTTGCATTTTTTATTGATAAGCACCTTCCAGATAAGACCATTCAATGTTACTTTAAACCTTTTAACACAAGTTCTAGTAATTGGTCCAATTGGTAACTTCAATGGCTCAGGACTCCATCTTTGAGTACTCCCATGATGATCTCCCTTTGAAGATGATTTATCCACAAATCTTTACATGCATAAAAAAGGAATGAGTCAGATACATTAAAAGTAGCATTAATGTTATACTCAACTTGAAGATCTAGCTTATAAGCATTGTCTCCAATCTTTTGCCATACTTGGAATGGTCCATCGCCTCTTGGGATAAGTTTTGATTTCCTTTACCTAAGAAACCTCTCATTCCTAAGGTGCAACCATACTTAATATCCAGGCTCAAAGACAACTTTCTTTCTTCCTTTGTTAGCTTGTTTTGCATATTATTTTATCTACCTCTCTATATTTGCACATGCATTTTCATGTATAAGCTTGACCAATTTGACTTTACTCTTCCCATCTACATTAGCTCTTTCACTTGAAGGTAATGGTGATAAATCCAATAGAATTAAAGGATTAAAACTATAAACAACTTCAAAAGGTGAAAAATTAGTAGTAGAATAAATAGCCCTATTGTATGCAAATTCTATATGTGGTAAACACTCTTTCCAAGTTTTAATGTTTTTACTAATTAAAGCTTTTAATAAGGTAGAAAAGTCCTATTTACTATTTCTGTTTGACCATCAATTTAAGGATGAAAGTAGTAGAAAACAACAACTTAATTACAAAGTTAGTCCATAAAATCTTCCAAAAATAACTTAGGAATTTAGCATCTTTATCAGAAACTATTGTCCTAGGCATACCATGCAATCTAATAATTTCTTTAAAGAACAAGCTAGGAATATGGGATGCATCATCTGTTTTATGACAAATAATAAGGTGTGCCATTTTAGAAAACCTATCAACCATAACAGAAATAGGATCTCTACAACTTTTTGTTCCAGTTAACCCTACTACAAAGTCCATAGAGATATAAATTCAAGGATGACTAGGAATAGGTAATGACGTATATAATCCATAAGAGTTCAACTTTGATTTAGCTTGTTTACACTTAATGCATTTGTCACAAATTTTCTCCACGTCCTTTCTCATACACGGCCAATAAAAGTGTTCATGCAAGATAACTAATGTCTTAGCTACACCAAAATGTCTCATCAAACTGCCACAATAAGATTCTCTAACTAATAAATGCCTGTTTTATAGAGCTTTTTTTTGGATCAAAAACTCTATTTAAAGGCCAAAAACTCTTTTGTTTAAAAATAAGGATGTTTGGCAAAAGTCAACAAGCATTTGTTGACAAAAAAAATAGCTTTTTTAAGCTGGTTTAGAGAAGTCTAAATTTTATGTTTTTTTAGAAAAGCTTTTTTTTTAAAACTTATATGGAAACTTAATGAACATTTAATATAACTATTTTATCTTATATGGAAACTCATTAAGCATTTAATAAATTTTTTTATTTACAGCTAAACACTTAATAACTTTTTAATAATAGTTCTTTTTCAAAAAGATCTATTATACAAAGCTTTACAGACTAAAGTTCTATTTTCATCAGCTATAGATAAACTATAGCTAGGAATGCATAATTTATCTTCCTTAAAGATGAAACCATCAAAAAGATAAAACTTAGCTTCAGCGCACCTTTAACATTGTAAATAAATTTTAGCAGTGTCTTCATCACTTGTATAAAGAATCATACTTTCTCTAACATAGTCTTTGTTAATAAGTTCACTTACCTGACGTTGCAATTTCTTTGTTTCCTTTGGATTGGTTCTATATGTAGGCTTGTTAGGAATTGAAGCTCCAAGAATGAAATCTATTTGATGTTCAATTAATGGAGGTAATTTTTTAGGAATCTCCTCTGGAAAGACATCTTCATATACTTACCAAAGAGATATAACAGAACTAGGCAAAATAGGATCATTAGGACTAGCCAAATAAATAAAATAACATTCTTTATACATCATTACATACATTGGCTTCTTGCTTAAGAAAGCTTTCTTTATTTCACTCTTTTTTACATAAAATGACTCTATATTCCTTCCCCTCTTTCCATCTTGATTTTCTTTTTCTTTCGTCTTACCTTCACCTACGGATTTAACGCTCTCTTTCTTGGAATGCAACTTGCTTCACATGATTTCTCCTTCTTTGAGTTTTTGTTGTTGGCTAAAGGTGGAATCATTCTCTCTCCATTTTGATTTTCAGTCTCTCTTGCAATTTGCTTCCCTATTGACTTTTGTATGGCTATTTGATCTTCCAGCACTTGTCTAGGAGATAATGGTGTAAGTACAACTCTTTTGCCTTTAAAATTAAACTCATACTTGTTAGTTTGACCATGATACAAAGTATCCTTGTCATATTTCCAAGAACAGCCTAATAACAAGTGTCCAGCCTCCATAGAAACTACATCATACAGAACTTCATCAATGTATTTTTTGGTAGTAGAAGTAACCTTAACTTGTTTAGTCACCTTTACATCACCACAATCATTCAACCATTATAACCTATAGGGATCTGGATGTTTAAATGTAGGTAAGTCTAGTTTTTCAATAAGCAAAGTACTAGCAACAGTTGCACAACTACAACCATCAATTATCGCAGTATATACCTTATTTTGGATTTTGCATCTAGTGTGAAAGATATTCTCACGTTGAATATCCTCCTCATCTTTGTATAATACTAATGCTCATCTCGCCACCAAATTCAATCCTTCATGATATGGCAGCTCTTCCTCATCTCCACAATCATTGCAATCTTCCAAAGGTGACATCTTATTGTCACTAGAATCGTCCTCCTTGGACTTTACTTCTTCACTCTCTTGTATGACCATTCTCCTTCGATTTGGATATTTTCTAGCTATATGTCCCCTGCCTTGACACTTGAAACATATTATATCATAATTATGAGAGGGGGTTAGATTAGACTTACTTGGTTAGAGTGGCTTAGAACTTTTGGCCTTCGCTTCTATTCTTGGCTTTGAAGTTGTTTTGAAATCTTGTTTGCCTTTGTTGGTGCTCCATGGATTGGTTGTTGATTTCTAAGGGTTTGGTGCACTAGATACACGTGTGATACCCCTCCTCTTGAGTTGTCACTCTATTTTGATTGCCATATGCAACATTTCCTGAAGATCCATATATTGGTGAAAATCCACTTAGTCAGCAATGTTCTTGCTCAAACCTATAAGAAAATGAGCCATTGTAGATTCCTCGCCCTCCACCATATTAACTCTAAGCATCAAAGACTCCATATCTTGGTAGTACTCCTCTACACTTCTTGAACCCTGAGAAAAAAGTTTGTAACTTTTGATATATACTAAGATAAAAATGGCTAGGTACAAACTTCTTTTTCGTTAAAGTTTTCATCTCTCCCTATGTAGAAATTGATCCTTGGCTAGCTTTTCTTCTAGTACTACATTCCTTATCCCACCACTTTAGAGCATAGTCAAGAAACTCCATCTTTGCTAGCTTGACCTTCTTAGATTTCCAGTAATCATGATAGTTAAAAACCATATCAACTCTTTGCTCCCATTTAATGTACGCTTCAAGATCCATCTTACCATGGAATGAAGGTATTTTAAGCTTGATACCCCCATTGTCTTCCCTATGGTTCCTCCTTGTTGTACTAGTTGAATCGACCTCTTCATCTCCCGAGCCATCTCCATCGGTTCTACTAGTATGTTCATCTCTTTGCACACCTTTTCCCCTATTTCTTCCAACTTGCAAGGCGTTTTGTTATACGTTCATTAATTTCTTCTCTAAGCTATTTTATTTCCACCTTCAATTCAGCCTTGAAATTCCACCTTGAGTTTCTCCATCATTTCACCAATTAAAGCTTGTAAAAGTCTTGGATCAAAATCTATTTTTTATGCTATTTATTATAGAAAAAGATTAGTATAAGAGCACAATAATATAAGAAACCCTTACAATTTCATTCCCTTGTGTGTTTCACACAATTAAGGTCTCAATGCACGTGTTTGCACACTAATTTTGGTCTTTTACCCTCTAATGAGGTCACACTCTTTTGCCTATTTCCTCTATTCGTTAAATCTATTGGTTCTTTGCAAACTAAATCCCAAATAATAATAATATGAAAATTAGGTCCAATTAACTTATCAATAGAATTGACTAACTTAGAAAAACAAGAAATTAGCAAAAACAAATAATAGAGCAACTAGTTTCGGCCAATAAAATAAATTGACCAAAGAATTAAAACAAATTGACTACAGTAATAAATCTGGAAATAAAAAGTGATTTAGATAGCAAAAAGCTAATTTAAGATGACAAAGAATCAATTAAAAGAATTAAAGAGTAAGAAAATAATACCTTGAATCGGCAATCTTAAGGCTTAGTGCCTTTTACTAGCCAAACATAAATTACTCAATTTCCAATATATATATATATATATATATCTTAACCAAAACTAGCAACAAGACCTATTATATATATATATCTTAACCAAAACTAGCAACAAGACCTTAATAATCTTTACAATGGACTTCGACTTTCACATTTTTTTAAGGATTTTTTTAAATTTTTTTTAATTTTTACGTATCATCAAATATAACCAATATCAAATAATTTAGTAGTAAAAATATCACCAAATATCTTTCTCAATCCAAGTAATTTAACAAAACTCACAAACTACACCAATGAATAAAGTTTGATTCAATTCGAATCCACTAATGTATTTTGAAAAGGAAGCAATTTGATGCAAACTTTTTTTTTTTTAATCAAGATAATATGATGATAATGCAAAATTAATGACTAGAATTTATCCAGAAAAGATCACACAAAAACCAAATTCTTCAAAGAGAACAGTTGAAGCAATTTCGATCAAAATTCAAGATTTGGAAACAGTAAGGAGACCAAAAAGTTTTAGACCCAAACAAAGTTTGATACTCAAGAAAACCTAAACAAGATTTTCGACTTAAACAAATTCTAATGCAAGAAAAAAATTTTGTTTTTTTTTTTTCGATTTTTTTTTTTGGATGTTGATGATAATCAAGAACTAACAAAAATATATTAGAATACAATCTAACCTAATGCTAAATTGCAGCAAAAACACAAAAAATAAATTTAAAAGATAATCAAACCAGAAAATTAGAAAGCTTGCTTTGATACCAAATTGATACATGCCTAAGCAATCCAACCTAGATTCGTAAAAAGTAATACTCAATCGTCTAATCGATTCAGGTTTTATGGAATGAATAACACCACGAAAGGGATGTGGAAATACGCTATTGATAAGTCAAGGTTTGAGCTTTATTCTCAAATTAGAAAAGTTCAAAGTATAGTTGTTAGAGAACCAAAATGTTTAACTCTCACAGGTATTAAATTTTTTGCTAAAGATCAAAAGTTATTGTATTAATGAAATTGAAACATTTTTATAGATGAAAATATATGTAAAAATAATAAAAAATTCGTCCAAAATACTTTCTTAGACTCAAAACCCTAAATTCTAACTTATTTTCTAATTTAAGTTTGATTAATCAACTCCTTTATAGTTTAGGAAAGTGATTAATTGCATGACGGCTTAAGATTCAAAAATTCAACTAAAGATAATTAAAAACATTATAAAAATTAAAGGTTTTCTAAAATCAAAATATGATAAAATTTTAAAACTTAGAGAACAAGTAATTTGGTAATCAAGTAAGACATAATTGGCTTAAAAAGGAAACAAGCTGATTTCTTTTTTTTCAAGCCATGTTAGACAGCCACTTAGATGTCACATGTCATGCCACATGTCCAAGGATGCCATGTCATCATGCTTTTGTAGAATTATCAATTTGCCCCTAACATTGTATTCCTTCATGCCTTCATATCTGTAGTCTTCAATGCTCAATATTGTTGCTAATTTTGATTCTTCCTTAACAAAACTCTTGCATGCTTGATTAATTAGTACTTCCTAGGTAAGACCATTCAATACTACATTAACCCCTTAGCACAAGATATAGTAATTGGTTCAGTTGGCAACTTTAATGGCTTAGGACTCCATCTTTGAATGCTTTTATGATAATCCTCATCAACTCCTATAAAAAGTGTGGATAATATTAATTTAAGATTTATGAATGAGATAATAGGGAATAAATATGATATCTTTTTAAAATCTAAAAGAAGATTGATAATATTCTTAAAATCTTGAAACTAAAAAGACTAAAAAATATAATTTCATAATTTTAATTGGATTCAAAATGTAAAATCTTGAAACTAAAAAGAGTAAAACTATAACATTCTTAAACACTATAGCCCAAGATGCATCTATCCAAAATAAAACGCTACTAAAGGCAATCAACAACTAAGGGTAATAATAAAAGAACTTAATGATGAACTTTATTTCTAGGGTTAATTGTATTTTAGTACATTATATTTTGGCATGATTACATATTGAGCCTTCAAGTTTAAATATTCCATATCAAATTCTTAATTTATAATTTATTCCATGTTAGGACCTTAATTTCAAATGACTAGTAGAAAGTTAAAAATTAATAAAACTGACTAATTTTTTAAATTTACATTCAAGATAAAGGAAACAATTGATTAATTAGAAAACTAATTAATAAGTTTTATATTTTTACCAGTCAACTTAGAATTAAGAGCATGCTGTAAAATAAAACATAAATGGAAAGCCTAATATGAAACAGATTATAAATCAAGAGTCTAATATAAAACGTTTTAAACTTGAAAACCTATTATGCAATTTGACTAAAGCACATAGTACTAAAGTATAATTAACCCCTAGTTTCTCAAACAAATGAATTTCGTCAACTACTAGCAACATTCGAGGTGCTAATCACGTTAACATTGTATTAAACGAGATGCTCACAGCCAGGCTACACATGCATGTGCTCAATTGTTCTTCCAGCCGGCCTAATGCTTTTATCATGTGCATTTTGCTTTAATGTTCATGTCCTAACATTTTTTTGATAAAAATCATCATCAATCCATTTAAATGATAAAAAATTAAACAGGTGAAAGTATTTATTTACTATATATATATATATATATTTAAAAAATAACCATACCTATTGGAGGCGAGAAAATTTCAATACCATTTAAAAATACTAATTTCTAATAAATAAGAAAAACATAAAAAAAAGAAGAAGGTAATTTAATAACTCAATTCTAACCAAATGCGGTCTTATGCTATTACACACCAAGCCATTGGTCAAGCTCACTTTGGTGCTGTCCACTAATATTAGCCTGTAATTAATTAAAAAATTATCTGTATGCTATGATATGATGAATAACCGATCATTTTAATTATGCTTTTTTTTTTTTCAAAAAAAAAAACCAATCATTTTAACTTACTGGGTCAGTTCTTCTTTTAAGCGATGGCACAATACATGAAAAATGATAGCATAACATTTTTGACATGATTATGAGTACTGCACTACTTGGGAAAAAAAGAAGAAGAAGAAGAAGAAGAAGAAGAAGAAGAAGAAGAAGAAGAAGAAGTCAGACGAGCAGTGAGGACCTTCATGGCTAATGTGGCGCCTTTTACTTTTTATTTTTATTTTTTTTTTAAATTTAGTTCCAGCCAATCTTAGACTGCCACATACCAACGTATTTTCGTGCATATTGAACAAGAAATATATATTTTTTTCTTCAGCAAAAAAAAAAAAAAAAAAGAAAAAGAAATATTTTTTTATTACAGAAGTGCCATTAACACAAAAAGACTTTTAATCAAATTTTTTATTTACCAAATAATATGTGGTTGGCTTAATTTCCTTGATTTAGAGTTTTTTTTTTTTTTTCAACCACTAATCGACTACCATAATTTATAAGATGCAATTTCAATTAAAAGAAAAAAAATAATATAAAAATTCTATACCATGAGCTACAATAAAAATTTGTAAATAACTATCAAATGAATTAATGAGAAAAGTAAAAATAAAATAAGAAAGGTTATAAGAAATATATAAACTTATCAAATAAATAATAAAAAATAAGATTGCATTTCTTTCTAACCCTTTTAATCAAAGTATATAAACTATATAATAAAATTTAACAATTTTTAGATATGAAATATTAGTAAAAGAAACGAAAGAGAGTGAGCGGAGATGGAAAAATTAGTTTTTAACCTTTATTATTATTATTATTATTATGTTATAATTAAAGTTTGAGACAAATGTAAGAAATAAAGAATTTTATTGCTTTCTTTTTACAAAGATAATTTAATATTTGACTAAAGCTTTGTCTTTAAATAAAGAAAAATATTAATAACAGTTAAGCTAAAAATGTTCAAAAATAAAAAAATATTAATAATAGTTAAACTAAAAATAATGAATTAAAATTAATGTTGATTTCTAAAAACCAAATAAAATAAAATTATTCTATCTTATTTATTAAAAAATAAAAAAGGGCTAAAAGATATATGTAGGTACAAAGTTATATATAACAATTTTAATATGAAATTTTTTGATATATATATATATATATATGCATATATATTTTTCTACTTTACAAAATAATATGTGAAAATTTTTTAGGCCTTCTGTTTTTGTGGCCCCTAGACATAGGCCTTGGTGGCCTATCCCTTCAACCGCCCAGGCTATGTATACAACTCTTCTTTTTAAACTGCCCAAGGATATAAACACAACTCTCGCTTTATATTTTACCTTCTTTTGGTCCTTTTTAAGGGTAAGAATATGTTTCAATTTACGTGTACAACTTCAATTCACGAATCAACTACCTAAAGTTATTGTCATCCGCAAGTTTAATTTTGAATTATAAATACGATTTAAAATTTTAAAATGTTTCAAAACAGGCACTGTGATCTGGGGATGCTGCAGGGCAACATACCTGCATGCCATTTGCAGCGCAGTGTGTTGTCTACTTCTCTGTCATATATTGGTTTTTGGCTGTATCTTATGACTTTCTTCTACGTGTACATATATACTCCTTAAATACAAATTTCATTTTCTACAAACATAATTTGTCTGATTCATATTGTAAAAATTATCCCATCCTAAAATCAATAATTAATCCAATATACATGTTTTTCATATTAAATGCACTTTACTAACATATAATTTGAACAGTGCATTTTGGTTTATTTATTTGTAGGAGGAGGGCATGGGTTTCTTTTAGCATTTTATACTCTTTTAAGTTCCAAAAGTTATATATTGATGATAAAACTGTTAAATACAAGCAGAAATAACAAGTTACCGTTGATTGAAAAAAATAAACGGCAAAAAATAAAACTTAGGGTTAAATATAGATGAACCGATAGGGTTCCATTAGTATTTAACGATTTTATTACATGTACATAAATTCTGGAATTTAAAGGGTATCAAAAGTAGAAAAAAAAAAAAGGTTTAGAAACCCAAATGTGTAATTATATATATATATATTTATATTTATTTATTTATTTAGACAAAATTAAAGGATGAAAATATTTTCTCCATTTTAGATCCTCAATATTATATAATTTTTAAAAAAGGGTACCTTCTGTCAAATATCACAATCAGACAAATTTTTGTTTCACTCACGCCAGGTTTCTTTCAAAAATACTTATCAAATTAATTAAACAACCAAAAAATAAAAATCACATTTGTGGGCCATCCTTAACCATGTGCATGGCACATTAATTGGATAGCCCAGCTCTAAGGCCCATACGTTAACAACTTGGGTTGGTTATTTTGTTTGTTGGCCATCTCACTCAGAGTGTCAGTGGCAGACACTACCTATCAAAGATTGTTCCTTCTAATGACTAACAAAATGGTCCTGCACTTCCTAACCAAGTCACCAAAAGAAAAATAAATAAAAAAGTAAATAATTAATTAAAAATAAATGGTCCTATAACTTGAAAGAGTGACATGCACTCAGAAAAAAAGAAATGAAATTTAGTAGGGGCTTAGCTAGCATGAGGCTAGAAGACCTCAATGGTAATGAATTGTGTCTACCCAAAATAAACATGGCCTGGGCATGCAAAGTGGGCGGCTATCCAGTTGATCATGACAAAGCATAGGCATTTCATTTAAGGGGAATGTATTATATGTGACCATTACCCTCCTCTTATTCCATTTATCACAAAAAAAAAAAAAAAAAATTATGCCATTTTATTATAATTTTCACTTATCACTTGTACTGTAAATTGATGTATTTATAATGTGTAATATCAAATAAAAATATACAAATTTAAAATATAATTATTGAATATTCAATTATAAATGATTTGTGATATCATATCCTTAGAAAAAAAATTATTTATTTATTTATATTTAAAAGGTAAAAAATAGTGGAATCTTAATTTATATTTATATTTCCATCATGTTCTGTCAAAATCAGAATCATATCTTCTATTTTTGCATGAAGATTTCACAATTTTTAAATATCCAAAATCCACATCAAAGAATTCAAAACTTAACGATAAAGATACAAGATAAAATGCGTAAGCCTGACATGGGGATGAGAGAGATGAGAGGATAAGAAAGGGGAAGAGTGATGAGTGAGAAGAAAGAAAAAATCACCCATTTCAAAAAGAAAAGACCAGCTTCGCATGACAAACATGGTCACCCACTTTTCTTCATTAACTTATATTAAAAAAACCCAGATAAGAAAACATAGTGGCAAGGTCATGAGCGAATGAAGCACTAATTATATAAACAGCAAAACCCACTTCCTTTTCATGTTTTATAGCTTTTTCTATAGCATGAAGTTTAATTTTGTACATGAACTGTTTATTCCTTTTGACTGGGAACAAAGCACTCATGGAAGTAGCACCCATGTTCTAGCTCTCCCGAGGCTACTTTGAATATGAATTCCGATTGGCTCCAAAAATAAAAAGCAATTTTGTGGACCCTCCATGCACATGGAGGTCACATGCTTAGTACTTCTTTTTGCTAAGAACACGTACACATATGGCTACTTTAGGATCACGCTTCAAATTACCATCATTATTAATTGATGCAAATAAGGCAGGCCATAATGCCAAACTCATTCATTACACATAACCATCAAAGGAATAGCAAGTGAATTGGAATCCAAATTCCAAGCAAAAGAACAGCAAAACTCCTCCTTTTAGCCTAAATATCCAAAAAGAAGTCAATTTCTGACCTAATATCAAGTTTTTTGCATTTGCAATTTTGGTTTCATTTATTTGGGCGCCAACTTTTGATTTCAAATTCAGAGAGCAGTCTAGAACTTAAAGTTTATTCAATAAAAAGCAGGACTAACTTTTACCATATGGGCATTGATACCGCTTTCAGTTGGAAAAATAACATATATAGAACATAGCTTTGAAAATCTTATTATAATGGTTTAGCCATTAATAGCAGATTTGTCAAATGGGTATCCACATGATGATGCCAAAAAGTTAAGAAACATGGAAAACATGTAGAGGGTACACTTTTTCCAAGTGGCCAAAGGCTATTCCACTACTCTTGGGTTGATATAGTTTTTCCAACTTTTGAAATAAGACCAACTTAAGTTTTAACCTCCTTTCTAATTTGAAACCTTTTGCATATCTGTCTCCTTTTTCTTTTTCCTTTTTTTTTTTTTTTTTTTTTGGGTAGCAACTCTCTCTTAATTTGAAACTTTTACACATTTACCCTTGTCTTTTCATTTTAGCAGAAACTTCTTTTGTTTTTTACATTATTTGAAATTTCTCTATTTCTGGGTATAAAATATAAAAATTGCACTAAAATTGTACTTTTTTATTTTTTATTTTTTTATTTTGGGGGATGTTACAAAAGGAGACTTCATTGTCGCATTCAATAGAAAAAATAGCAAGGGGCAAAAAAATCAAACCCTAGTGACTGCACTTTAATGGAGTGTCACAATCGGTCGTAATATTGGTAGATCTTCTCGGCCTCCTTGTGGCAAATTGAGACAAAATGATAAGGACTAATAACGTGGCCAGTGGGTGAAGAAAAACCTTTATCGTGATCCAATATGGGCCAATTGAAAACAAAGAGATGATTTACAACAGGGAACAAAGAATTTTGGTGCGGTTCATGTTGCACTTACAATGTGCAATTGTCTAAGTTGATGCCAACAGACCACATGATTGTGGGGAAGTGAGAATTGGTCCCCCCTTTCCGGTTTTAGGGCCCTTACCCAAAATGTTGCTGTAAGTAGCATAATTTACATTACCAACCTTCTACTATTTGAATGGCTAGGAAATTGGATCCTGAATTTTCCTCTATTTGTTATTATTATTATTATTATTATTTTTTTTTTTTGTGGTGGAGTTGCACCTTAACATCTCTTAGTACACAAGCTGGACCGAAAAACAAACACAACAAAATCTGTTACGACATAATATTTACTTGAATAGTGATCGAAACTTTTTTTCCTTTTAATTTTGTTTTTTTTTTCACTTTTTTATTTTTATTTTTTATCATAGGGGGGAGAGAGAGATAGAAATCTAGTCAAGTAATTCATAAATAAGAGGCACATTATATGAGTTGGGTTGGCTTAACATGCACTTAGTAACCTCTATTTTCACCAAGTTTTTTTTTAGGAGGTTGTAAAATTTTTTTTGACAAATAATACCCTTATTACCAAATTTGTTAATTTTTAACAGATTTTGTCAAAAATGGATCATATGAATATAACATGACCCCTAAATTATCTTTTTCATTTTTATTTCAATCTCTTAATTAAATTGGGAGAAAATTAAGTAAAATCCTAAAATTCTAAACAGCGTGTCCAACGTCACCACCATTCATAAATCTCTCCAAAGTGCATGAACAAACCTTTCCAAAGCCATATTTTTGGAAGAGCTAGTTTTGAATAGAGGAGCTAAAATAGAGAGCTTGACATTGTATATGAGATAGGAGGAGTGCCTCGTCAGATTCAGCACCACTAAGTCAACGTTCAACCCCACAACACTAATAATATCACCACAATCAGTTCCCAAACACCAACAAAATGGTCAAAAGTGTAACAAGTAATGAAATTAAATTACATTCACGGGAAATAACAAAATCGAAAACAAAGGAGGCCAAAAAACTTGTTTCCATTTATTTTTGTAATTATTTTGTTAAAGGAAGTACTTTTTTTTATGAGAATCCGACTGTACCTGTACAACCAGCTACTTGCTGGGGTGCTGATCCTATACAATTGAAGACGAGGCCAATTACTAGGATACAAACTAAAAGATTTAAAGACAACCTGGTTAACTTCATTCATAGTGTTATTAAATCTCAAGAAGGCATGATAATACTTGAACATTCAAAGCCTGTTCTATGCATCCAAGTTATGAAGGTTGAAATGAATCTAGAAAGTTGTTTTGGTGCATCTAGGGACTTCGGGAAGCCAAAGACTAGTTTGTTAGCTTGTGAACATGATTAAACACACCAAGGGATCATGGAATCAAGCCAAAGCAGCAGCAGGACTGAACATACAACATATTTGTGCATAGAGATCAACTTGTCTGGTTTTGAGTGGTTTTGGCACTAGGAAAAGTCTTTCTTGTTGTTCAAGCAAGCTTTGCTTATTCCAATTAAGGGCAATGTATGAGAACCAATTATAATTCTATTTGACATCCTACATGGCATATTGAAGCTATTTGGAGCCTAAACTAGTTGGTGATTAGACAAAGATAGCTTGTTTGACAAACTAGTCAACTAGTTTTCTAATTTGAAAGTTTGAATTTTGTTTTGGGAAATAGTCTTTATTCTGATTTTTATTTATTTATTTGCTGGAAAAATTAATTAGGAAAGTTGATATTTTATATTTTGATTGTAAATTATTTAATTCCTATTTTGAAATCAAGGAATTAATTAATCCAAACTAGTTTAGGAAACATAGAAAATTCGGCTTTTCCTAATTCTATTCTATGATGACTGAATTTTACCCTAATGTTTCTAGGATTTTGCTTTATGACTTTAGCCTATTTAAAGACTTATTTTTCAATGAAAAAGCAGCTTAGATTATTATCCAAAATTATATGTGAGAAGAATTCTCTTTGTTCTCTTTAAACACCTAAAACATCAAATAAAGATTTAGTGTTTTAGTTTGACTTATTAATAGGACATCCATCATCTATTGTGGCATCTTCATCATATACCAAGTTTTCTAATCATAAATTAATTAGGGATTAAGGTGATCATTAGAACCTAAACTTAATTGTAAGTCGGATTCATATAATAAGGGTTTAGGAGTAAGTCGACCTAGATTCGTATCATTTAGTATCAGAGACAAATTTTGTTCAGCTTTGATCTATCTTATTTTCTTTGTTTTGTTTTGTGTTATTCTGAAATTTTAATATTAGGTTAAGGTTGTTTCCTATCTATTCACATTCTACATAAATAAATAAATAAAAATTCTTCCTAGCCGAATTAGGTTTTGTTATTTTAGCCGAATTTTTGTTTTCTAATTTGTTGGTTGTTTTGCATATTAGTTCTTAGTAATTTGGTTTATTGTTGATTTTTTCTTGCTGTTTTAATCTTAATTTGTTGCATTTATATATTTAAAAAAAGAAAAAGAAAGAAAGAGGAATTTGAAAGCATATTGCATAAATCTTAAAATTTTTGCAATTTGTTTTGTTTGAAAGTGTGGAATGGGTTTGATAGAATTTTGGCTTTGGAATTGCAATTTTTGGTGGTGATTATTGATACTGGAGCTTATGTTGATATTTTAATATGAGTGATCATAACAAAAAAAAAAAAAAAAAAAAAAAAGGGTAGCTGAAATTAAAAAAAAAAAAAAAATTGCACAAAAGGAGGCAGGTTTTGAAAGATTGAAAAATTGAGTTTGTGTGGTGTGGAAATCCACTTGAGAATTGTTGGAATTGCTTTTTATTCATTCAATAGTACTTCTGGATATTTGAATTTTGAGTTCTTAAATTGATTGGATTAAAATTGGTAAAAAGATTTTATACAAAAACCCAAAATTACGAGAACTATAACCAATAACTATCTCATACTTTATTCCAATTTGTTGTTCTTGTCATTGATTAACTTATTTTCAAAATTTTATCCTTGCATTTTTGGTCCTTAATATTCTGGTTTATTCTTTAGTGAACTCGAAATTTTCCTTGTTAATTTTTCCTTATGTTTGGTTAGAAAGCCGAGAATTAGGCATTAACAATACATTTGACAGTTGCTTGTTTTTGTTGTTGTTTTATTGATAAGTTTAATTAGGACATACTTGTGATCTAACTTCTATTTTGAGTATCTTTTAATAGAACTTTGAGATAATTTTTTGCGTGGAAAAAGACAAGAGAATGTGAGCTTAAAAGAGGATCAAAAGCCAAAACTAGTGTGAAAACATGAGTAAACGAGACATTTTTGAGTGAAACATGTGAGAGAGTGAATTTGGGGAGGTTCTTTGCATTATTTTCTCTAACATGACAGATTCAAGAATCAGAAGAGGAGGAGAGTCATTAAGAAATCTTGAAGATGAATTTGTGGGGTTCAAAGGGGTATCTAGAGCAACGGGAAGTGGAGGAAAACCTACCGACATGTTGGCAGTTTTGGAACAACTTCAAAGGATGAATGCTTGCTTTGATAAACTTGATTAAAGAATGGATAGATTTGAGAATTCACAAGGTGGGCCAAACCTAAAGACAAACTTACATGTAGGCCATGGTTGAGGTCGAGGAGCCTGTGGATGTTTTAGGGAGGAATTCGAAGGAGGTAACTTTGGAGACAACGTCGAGGAGGAGTATGAGGACATATTTGCACTCCAAGGAACACCAACTGTGGAAGGCAAGTCTGAGAAGAAGATGATGACCTGGGCAACATTAAGCTCAATATAACACCATTTTTAGGTAAAAGTGATCTGGAAGCTTACCTAGAATGGAAAGAATGCATGGGGATAATTTTTTATTGCCATAACTATTCCGAGGCAAAGAAGGTAAAATTGACCACTTTGGAATTTGGTCGTTGTGCACTACAATGATGGAATAATGAGCAAGGTACCCAAAATAGAGTTGGCGATGAACTAATTACCACTTGGCGACAAATGAAAGGAGCCATAAGAAAGAGATTTGTGCCGACCCATTATCATCAAATGTTGCATCAAAAAGTACAATCTTTATCACAAGGAAGAAGTACTGTGGAGGAATACTACAAGGAGATGGAGATGCTTATGATGAGATTAAGCATGAATGAGGATCATGAGGCAACCATGGCATGGTTTTTATGAGATTTAAAGTGAGAGATAACCAACTAAGTGGAATTACAACAATATGTGGAGTTGGAAGAAATGCTACATGTGGCCATCAAAATTGAGAATCAATTTAAGAGGAGGGGTATGAGCTCATGGTTTAGAGAGGTTTCAAACAGCGGGAGGTCAAGTTCAAGTGTTTAGAGAAGCAATCCCATGTTCAAATTAAGTTGAAACTAAAACAAGGTGAAGAGAGCTCCAATTGGCCAAGGAAAGACAATCCAGTCAAACACATACTAGCACCAAAACCAAGTGGTAAGTTTGATTCTAAACCCTCAAGAACTTGAGATATTGTTTGTTTTAACTGCCAGGGCCGATGACATGTTACCAACCAATGCCTAAATCAAAGAATTATGGTGTTGAAAAGTAATGGTGAGTTGGAGTCCGAAAGTGAGGGATTTAAGGGTGACACCGAATTTATAGAGGAGGCAATTGAAGATAAGGAATAAGATGAACCTGAGATACTCAAAGCTTCAAGAGCCAAACTTAGCTTGGTGGCAAAGAGGGTTTTGACCATGTACAAGGATGAGGACCAAGTCCAAAGAGAAAACATCTTCCATACTAGATGTGTTATTCAAGGTAATATTTGTAGTATGATTATTGATAGTGGAAGTTGTGCTAATGTGATTAATAATATGGTGGTTGAGAAATCAGGGTTAACAACAATAAAACATTCCGTGTAACACCCTGTACCAATAATACACATGTTTTAACAAATTTGACCAAGTTGACTAAGTTTGACTGAGTTTGATCAAGTTGACTTTTTCAGTGGTCAATATTTTTGGTTTGACTGAGGTACCATTGTGTAGATCTTGTTGATATGAATCTATAGCCTAGTGGCACGCCAAATTTTGAGTTACGAATAAAAAGTTATGGTTTTGAGAAATTTTAAGCATAAGTTTTATATCAGTGTCTAAACTAGTCTCCAGTTTTTGTCTGTAAGTGGCCCAATACTCTATTAAGCCTCAATAAGCATGCCAAATAGGAAACTAATTTTCAAAATACCCATTTCATCCTGAAAACTCTAGAAATTCCTTCTTTAAACCCATGGGTCTAAACTGGGTTGTTTTGACCAGTTTAACGGCGAATCGGGTCCCCACCGTTTTTTCCTATTCTGACTACCAAGCTTTACATGCACCAGCCAGGGAGGAAGATCACATTGAGGTGAGCTTGGTCATGAAATTTTATAGCTAACGGTGGCCGGACACGCCAGGATCTGACCGATGAATGTGGTGGCGGTTGGCGAGGTGGGTCATTGGATTTTCCCATTTTTCGATCATTTCAAGCCAACCTGTAGACCTTTTTTTTTATCATTTTTGGACCATCTGAGCTCATTTCCATGGTTATTTTGCCCAGATTCCTCAACGTTTGAGAGATTTGACAATGGAAAGTTCGGCCAAAGCTTCAATCGAGTTTTCCTGCCACCAGAAGAACTTTCGGATTGAGGTGAGCATACTGATGGGTTGCTTGTCTCTTGGGCTTTTCGTTGATATAAAGTTTGTGAATTTTGGAGGTCATTTGATAATTTTTTCATTTTGGGATCAATTAATTAATTTTTAGATAAATTGGGACTGTGTTTGGACAACGGTCAAATTGGTTGAAATTAGAGTTGGATTAGTGAAATTGGATATTATTAGGACCCATTAGGAGGTTCAATTTTGAAAGATTAGGCTTCAGATGAAAATTCCCAATTTGGAGTATCGGGTCCTAAGGACACACGGTATAATTGAACTATCCGGTGTCCTATTTATGTAATTTTATAGTACTATATTAATGTAAAACATTTGGTCATACAAGTGAATTTGGTTTAGTTATTTGGGACTTGAGGAATATTTTATTATATTACATACGCTCGAGTTGAGCCTGGAGGTGATCCTGCAGGGGAGCATGAGTGAGCATCTGCAGTACTGTGAGTGGTTATTATTTTAAACTATTTTGGGTATATAGAATAATATATATGTGTGGTTGGATATTTTACATATATACAAATTGATTGAAGTGATTACTTTATGCAAATATAATATCTGCTTTTACTTATATGAGTTATTATTTTATGTGGATTCTAATAAGATTTTTATTGATTTTTAATTTTAATGAGTTCATCGTGAACTTATGAATTATGTTAGTTAAATATCTTGGTATTTAAATTGAGATTTTAAATTATTTTGTAAAATAATTGATTTAAGAAATAGATTGAAAATTTATATGATTTTAAGCATATTCAAATATTTTATAAATATTTAGGTGCTCAAAATCGATTTATGGTAAACATATTTCACTGTGGTATTTCTGGTTTTTGCATGAAATGATGATTTGAAAATTTTAAAATATTTAAATAAGCAGTGGAATTTGAATATTAAAGTATAATTATGATATAGTGTTGTTGGAAAAGTATATATGATTTTACAAGATTATTTTAAGGATACTGTATCGGTTATTTATATTTGATATACCATATAGTACCAGAGTTCTGAGTCATTATTATATTACAGCCCGCTGGATTTGCCACGATACCGTGAGATTGGTTTCACCCAGTGGTTTATTATTGCCACGGACTGTGAGGTCGGGTTTAACTGACGGTTTAGTATTACCACGGTGCCGTGAGGTTAGTTTTATCTAACAGTTTATTATTGCCACGAATCATGAGGTCGGGTTTATCTGACGGTTTATTATTATTATCACAGTGCGGTGAGGTTGGTATCATCCAACGGTTTATTATTGCCGCAGACTATGAGGTTGGGTACATCCCAATGGTTAATTGTTATTTCCATGACACCTTTTATATATTGAGAGTCGTGAGATGGGTGTATCCTACGGTTTACAGATTGGTACATCGTATGTTACATTGTATACGTTTAACGATATTGATGATTTGCAAATATTGTGGTTATTTCTGTATTTTCATACCTATCTTGTAGAACTATGTTTACAAGATTTTATGCTCAAAATTTACATCTTGATTAAGGCATTTATAATATTGTATTGATCGTTTATTTTATACCTTTTTAGCATCCATTTCATCATATTAAATTGGGATATAAGTTTGGATTTTGTGAAATGATTTTTAAACAGCGAACTTTTCAAAAGAGCGAAATGAAAGGTCTTGAGAGAAAGATTTTTTTACGGAAATAAATTATTTTTTTTTATATTTTATTATGCCACTCACTGAGATTCCCTTATCTTACGTTTTATTGTTTTAAATTCATTCCCATAGGCCCAGGCATCTAGTAGCAGTCTACCTCGTGCATGGCTTATTGCTTAGTTCCTTCCATGATAGCAACTGTATTTATCCTTTCTTTATTTATCATTATCTTTTGGGCTTATTTATTTCTTATTTGTATTTTTAGACTTCGTTGACACTCTTAGAATGCTCTGATTTTAATTATGGAACTCAATAGAGACCATGGTACTTATGTGTGGACTTTATGCAGTTGTGGATTTATTTTTATATTTATATTTTGAGGTATTATTGTTAATGCTGGTGTTCGGTTGTCCACATTTTAAGGTGAGGTTCCATTGGATATTCTCTAGTGATTGTTCGGTGGGGCTTCACTAGGCGGGACCACCCGGAAGATCCTGAGAGAGTTTCCGGGGTGGATCCTGTCATCCCGAACCTTATATATTTCAGTGGCTTAATAATAGTGATGAAATGAAGGTAAATAAACAAGTCAAGGCAAAGTTTAGTATTGATAAATATGTGGACGTGGTTTTATATGATGTTATACCTATGCATGCCTAACATATTTTATTAGGAAGACCATGGAAATTTGATAAACATACTATATATTATGGTAAAGAAAATGCTATTGTTTTTCAATTCAACGGAAAGAAGATTAAGCTTGAGCCGTTGACTCCAAAAGAAGTGTTTAGAGATCAATGACGAATGCAACAAAGGAGGAGGTTAAGCGGCTAAAGGAGAAGGCAAGCATAACACCCACGGCTTCGCCAATTGTAAAAAAAGGTAAGGCTGACCCACTCAAACAAGGTAAGCTCTCTGAAACAAAAATTGGGGGGAAAATGAGTGAGGAACCCGAGAGAGAGAAAATGGTGAGAAAGTTGAGAGTGTGGGAAAAAGAAAGGTGGCTGAGAGTGGTAAAGAAAAAGAAAGGAAAGAGAAAAAAAAAATTTTTAATCTTATTTTAGGTGAAATTAATAAAGCATTTTTGAATAAGAAGCTTATGTTGGTCATGATTTATAAAGATGCTTATTTAAACCATCTAGCTAACCCTGAAGAGCTTGTATTGCCAAGTTCTATATCTTCTCTTTTACCGAAATTTGATGATGTCGTTTCAGAGGAGATTTCTAGTGGTTTACCACCTATTCAAGGGATTGAACATCAAATTAATTTTATTCCTAGAGCTGCAATTCCTAATGGGCTTGTTTATAGAAGTAATCCTGAAAGACAAAGGAACTACAAAGTCAGGTAAGTGAATTGTTTGAAAAAGGATACATTAGAAAAAGTATGAGTCCATGTGCGATCCTTGTTTTATTAGTATCTAAGAAAGATCGGTCATGGCATATGTGTGTAGATTATAGGGTCATAAATAATATAACCATTAAGTATAGGCATCATATTTCTAGATTAGATAATATACTTGATGAATTATATGGTGCATGCATATTTTCAAAGATTGATCTTAGGAATGGGTATCATCAAATTAGAATGAAAGAAGGAGATGAATGAAAAACCATATTTAAAACTAAATATGGATTGTGTGAATGGTTAGTAATGCCTTTTGGTTTAACTAATGCACCTAGCACTTTCATGATATTAATGAACCATGTAATGCGTCCGTTCATTGGTAAATTTTTGGTTGTTCACTTTGATGATAGTCTTGTATATAGTAGAAATTTAGATGATTGTGTAAGGACATCTTAGATTGGTTTTAGAAGTGCTTAGGAAGGAAACATTATTTTGCTAACCTTAAAAAATGTTATTTTTGTCAGGATGAACTTGTTTTTTAGGATTTGTTGTAAGTGTTGCAGGAATTAAAGTTGACCAATTCAAGGTCAAAGCTATATAGGAATGGTCGAAACCTACATCAATTATCCAAGTAAGGAGTTTCCATGGTTTGAATAACTTCTACTGAAGATTTGTCAATGATTTTAGCACCATTGCAGCACTTTTGACCAAAATTGTCATGAAGAATGTTGGATTCTAATGGGGAAAAGCACAAGAGAAGTCTTTTAATTTGTTGAAAGAAAACTTAGCTAATGCTCCTTTATTGGTTTTGTCAAATTTTTCTAAAACTTTTGAAATTGAGTGTGATGCTTCAAGTGTAGGTATTGAAGCTGTTTTGACGCAAGAAGGATAACCCATAGCATATTTTATTGAAAAGTTAAATGGGGTTGCATTAAATTATCCAACTTATGACAAAGAGATATATGCTTTGGTGAGAGCTTTGGAAACAAGGCAACATTACTTAATACCGAAGGAGTTTGTGATTCATACGGATCATGAATCTTTGAAGCACATCAAAGGCCAAGAGAAGCTTAACCAAAGGCATGGAAGGTGGATTGAATTCATCTAGATTTTTCCTTATGTCATCCGCTACAAGAAAGGTAAGGAAAATGTGGTTGCTGATGCTTTATCCTGAAGGTATGTTTTATTTTCAACCTTGGATGCTAGATTGCTTGGTTTTGAACAATTGAAAGAAATTTATGAGCATGATTGTAATTTCGGTGAAATATTTAGAAATTGTGTTAAGCATGGTTATTATAAATTCTATATTTTTGAGGGGTATTTGTTTTGAGAAAGTCAACTTTGTATTCCCAATTTTAGCGTTAGGGGGTTGCTTGTTAGGGAAGGTCATAGTGGAGGTTTAACAGGACACTTTGGTATTGTAAAAACTTTATCTGTATTGCAAGAACATTTTTATTGGTCGAATATGAAGAGAGATGTGGAGAGGATATGTGAAAGGTGTCTAAAATGCCGAAAATCCAAGTTAAAATTGAAACCGCACGTACTTTACGTGCTATTGCTGATCCCATCACATCCATGGGTTGATTTGTCTGTGGATTTTTTTCTTGGTTTACCTAGGTATAGGACTAGAAAAGATTCAATTTTTGTGGTTGTTGATAGGTTTTCTAAGATGGCACACTTTATTGCATGTAATAAAACTAATGTGCATCTAATATAGCTACTTTATACTTTAAAGAAGTGGTGAGACTTTATGAAATGCCTTGAACTATTATTTCAGATAGGGATGTTAAATTCTTATGTTATTTTTGAAAAAATTTATGGGCTAAGTTAGGCACTAAACATTTATTTTCAACTACTTGTCATTCATAAACGGATGGTCAAACTGAAATAGTAAATAGAACTTTGTTTGCATTGTTGAGAGTATTAATTAGTAGAAATTTAAGAACTTAAGAAGAATGTTTGCCGCATGTGAAATTTGCTGATAATAGATCTATGCATTCAGCTCCTAAATATTCTCCATTTGAAATTGTTTATGGTTTTAATCCTTTAACTCCATTAGATTTAACACATTTGCTTTTAAGTGAATGTGCTAATCTAGATGGAAAACAAAAACCTGAATTTGTTAAGCATATTCATGAGAAGACAAAAGCAAACATTGAGAGGAGGACCGAGCAATATGCCAAGATTGCTAACCAAGGCTGAATGAAGGTTGTATTTGAACCCAGAGATTGGGTTTTGTCGCATTTAAAAAATGAGAGGTTTCTAGAACAATGAAAGTAAAAACTAATGCCTCGAGGGGATTGACCTTTTGAAGTTTTGGAGAGGGTCAATGACAATGCATACAAACTTGACCTACCAGGTGAGTATAATGTGAGTGCTACATTTTATGTTGCTGATTTATCTCTGTTTGCTACAGGTGATGATTTTTATTTGAGGGCAAATCATTTTCAAGAGGAGGGGAATGATAAGAATTTGCCTGTACCCGTACAACCGACTACTCGCTGGGGTGCTGATCCCATACAATTGAAGACGGAGCCAATTACTATGGCACAAGTTAAGATATTTATACAATTCAATGTGTTATTAAATCTCAAGAAGGCATGATAATACCCAAAAATCTAAAGCCTATGAAGGCCAAAATCAACCTGAAAAGCTGTTTTTGTGCATCTATGGACTCCAAACAGCCAAGGACTAGTTTGTTAGCTTGTGAACATGATTAAACACACTAAGGAATCATGGAATCAAGCCAAAGCAGCAGCAAGACCGAACATACAACATATTTGTGCATAGAGATCAACTTGGCCGATTTTGAGTTATTTTGGCGTTGGAAAAAGTCTTTCTTGTTGTTCAAGCAAACTTTGCTTATTCCAATAAAAGGCAATGTATGGGAACCAATTCTAATCTTATTTGGCATCCTACATGGCATATTGAAGCTAATTTGGAGCCTAAACTAGTTGGTGATTAGACAAAGATAGCTTGTTTGACAAATTAGTTAACTAGTTTCCTAATTTGAAACTTTAACTTTTGTTTTAGGAAATAGTCTTTTATTTTGATTTTTATTTATTTATTTGCTGGACAAATTAGTTTAGGAAGGTTGATATTTTATTATTTTGATTATAAATTAATTAATTCTTATTTTGAAATTAAGGAATTAATTAATCCAAATTAGTTTATGAAACATAGAAAGTTCGGCCTTTCCTATTTCTATTATATGTTGGTCGAATTTTACCCTAATGTTTATAGGGTTTTTATTTTGTGACTTTAGCCTATTTAAAGGCTTATTTTTCAATGAAAAACCAGCTTAGATTATTATTAAAAAATTATTTGTGAGAAGAATTTTGTTTGTTCTCTCTCAACACCTAAAACATCGAATATAGATCGAATATTTTAGTTTAACTTATCAATAGGACATCCATCACCTATTGTGGCATCTTCATCATATACAAAGTTTTTTAATCACAAGTTGATTTGGGGTTAAGGTGACCATTAGAAGTTGAATTTAATTGTGATCCGGGCTAATATAATACGAGCTTAGAAGCAAGTCGACCTAGATTCGTATCATTTTCTATAGAAATTGAAGATGACTAGAGGTTAGCAATAGGCAGCCGAGCAAGTAAAAGCAATCCAATGCCTAACTTCCTATGAGATTTCCCATGGATTTGAATTCTAATTTCTTTTTAGGTTTTTTTGCCATCACTACTTTTTGTTCTCCATTTTCTTTACCCATGAAATTTTATTATTATGACTTTTTTGTTTATGTTCTTAGAGAATTTTGTTTATAGCATACCTTTTTTTTGTGTTCTATTATTTTCTTGATGTTTCCTAAATGTAATCTATGATACTGGGAATGACTCTGTTGATGACTTTGGGAGGCTAATTAGTTGTGAGCTATTGTCACATGTTCCCTCTTATTCATATATGCCTAAAAAAAATTGATCTTAGTCTGTAGTAATATATACCCTTTCTTTCTCTCTCACCCTCTTCCTCCATAGAAGCACTCTGCACTTTCTCTCCCATTACAATAAAAAAATTGTCAGTTTCCTTTTCATCTTCTTCACCTTCACCATGTTAGAATTCTCACAGAACTTGTTCTTCTAACTTTTTGAACTAAGACAAAAAAACTCAAACACTCATTCAATTCACACTCATGGACCTAAATGCCATCGGACTCGAGCAACTAGTGTCGAAGACTGCCAAAAACCCTTAACCTAGGAGCTTTAACACCGGAGCAAGAACATTTTCCATGTCTATGCTATGACTTTGCCAACATAAAATTGTGTTGCATTGACACAACTAGTGCTAGCAATGGTGGTTATGATATGACAATTGGAAGCTCATGGCAGTTTGAGAATGGTGTGCTTGGTGGAGATTTCTGAATGGTGATGATGGTCGGATTGCTTATGACGACTAGTGTATGTGGATATGAAATACTGACAAGCTACCTGATATCCAATCCTATGTCGTTCGAGTATAGATCATGGGATGATTCAAATGTAATAATAGTTACTCTCATAATATTTAGAACTTTTTAGAGCGGTTCACTTCAGGGTTCAAAAGAACTTCGAAGCTAAGCGTGTACTAAATGAGCAATTGTAGGATTGATAACCTCTTGGAAAGCTCTGAATAAAAAATCTCATACCTAACGCGGTGGCTAATTTGCAGATACTATTGACAGAGAGTGACAGGCTGCCACTAGAGGTGGGGTTTTACATTACCATATGAAATTCTCGGACTTTCAATTAATTTTTCATTCAAGAAAATTGAGAGAAAAATGAAAAAAATTAATTTAAAGGGTTATATGAGTACCATTTTTTATGAAATTTGTTAATAATTGAAGATTTGGTAATAGAGGGTATTATTTGTGAAAAAAGTTTTTATAAACCCCTAAGTGAAAACTCGATGAAAATAGAGAGTACTAAAGTGCATTTCCGCCTATGAGTTGAATCACCATTTCTTCTAAAAGTTTAAATTATTAAAAGACAAGTGACTCATTATTTCTTTTATGTTTTTTCTTCAGTACTCTTTTTCACATGTAGGTCCATTTTTTTAGACTCAATTTGGGTCATTGCATGGGTTTTGTTTTTGATTGGAGTTGATGAGTTGTGAATTTGATACCAAGTTAATATCACTTCTCCTAAACGCTTAAACTATTGGGGGGTAAATTATAATTTCTTTTATACTTTTTCTTTAATAATATGTGTATGTATTTATTTTTTTGTTTAAATAATATTTTATGTGCAGTATAATTTTCAATTATATTGAAAAATATATGATTTTTTAAGAGAAAAAAATATAAAACATATATCTAACATATTGTCATATTAACAAATGAAAAAAAAAATTGTTTACTTTTTTAAAAAAATTATTTCCATTTTTTTTTTCACTCTCATAGCTGTATAAAAAAAAATGAAAAAAGTGTATAATTCTTACTCGTGTTTTTGTTTTTGGCTGGAGTTTTTGAGTTTTGAGTTTGATATCAAATTGAGTTACCACTTCTTTCAAAACCTTAAGTTATTGGGAGGTGGACTGTAATTTCTTTTATACTTTTTCTCGAACAGCATGCGTATTTTTTTTTTTTAATTCTATATATTCAGCATCATTTTCGATTATATGAAAAGATGTACAATTTCTAAGGAGAAAAAAAAAATAAATATATATTTAACATATTGTCATATTAACACATAAAAAAAAGGGTCTAGTTTTTTTAATTTTTTTTTATGTTTTATTATTTTTTTTTTGTAGATGTATAAAAAAAATGTTTTCTTTTTATTTGCTTATTTAAGTTTTCGGTAGATTAAATTATAATTACATTAGTATTTGTTATAATTTTTTTGTCCCATATAAAATATGTAATTTTTATATATTTTAAATTTCATATATTTGTCATCCCTTATTTTCATTTAAATATCATATTATATACATGCATACTTCATTTATAAACTTGTCATTTCGTGTGTGTAGACTCAAATCTTCTCTCGTTTCTCAAAATATTTGTTAGGATTTTTTTTGATTCTTTGATCATAGAATATGATTCCATGGGCAATGAAGATGGTGATTTTGAATTGGGTTCGATGGGGTTCTTACTTTCTAGTCAAGCTGATGTGAAGTTTGGTGTGTCAAATTTCTATGATGTGCTCATGCAAAGTTCTAAGAAGGCTAAGGAAAGCTTGGAGAGTTTTTGAAGTGATGATGATGTGAATTCAGAAGACTTTGAGATGGAAAATCTTGATGTTTCTTCATAATTGGGAATTCTAATTCCCGAAATTCTAAAGCAGGATAGGAAGAAGCTGAGAAAGCCATGGAAGAGAACTTTGATTATGAAGGTGATTTGGAAGATCTTGCCTTACAACTTTTTGGTTCAGTGTCTACAAGCTTGGTGTAGGGTTTAGGGAGATCTAAAATTTATTAATGTTGGAAATGGATATTATTTTGGTGATTTTACCTTCGTGGGAGGATTGGGCTAGGATTTTATTTGAAGGTCCTTGGAATATTGGTGGTCCTTAGAATATTGCTAGCCATTATTTCTAAATCCGATGCTAGAAGATGGAATTTGATCCCTTCAAATACAAAAACAAAAGAATGGTTCTTTAGGCAAGACTTCCTTATCTCCCATTTAAACATTATGATGTTAACATTCTGTTAAAATTGGTGATTTTCTAGGGAGAACTTTGAAAAATTGATAAGACCATGGCAACGACTCATAAATGTAAGTTTGCTTGGCTTTGCTTTGAAATGAACATTCTACTGATCCCTAAAATTCTTATTGGAAGCAATATGCAATTATTTATGCCTATTATTTGCTATTTTCTTACTGAATTGTACTTGATTGGATTGAATTTATATTGATTTTACTATTTTCTTATTTTTAGGTAAAAAGGTTAAAAGATGAAATTTTGACATTCATATTGGTTTTACAATTTTCTTATTTTTAGGTAAAAAGATTAAAAGATGAAATTTTGACACTCTTTTAGATTCTTTTTAGAAGAAATATGAAGAGATACATTTTATGGAGTTTTTAATGAAGCCAAATTGCTGATTATCTATTTCAGACATGATTTTTAGAAGCTTGGAGATCTATTTTGATTTTTGAATTTGTTATATTTTATTATATCGGAGATGCTGATTTTTTTTTTTCAAGTGTCACTATTTTGATCATAACTTGAGCTACCGGTAGAATTTTTGAGTGCTTTTTTTTGGAGAGCATTCTTGACAAAATAAGAAAATGTCTTTATTAAATTTCATTGCAGTAGGATCAAAGGTTCAACATCAACATTCACTTGAAGTCAACCTATCTATGTTGTATTTTCCAAACCTAGAGTATTTGAAGCTATATTTTATTGATATCTTGGATTGAAGAATTAGAGGTAGGCATCAATCGGTTTTGGTAAGTTTTTGTTGCTTTTTTTGAATTGGATGAAAATTGGTCACGGTCGGTTGTTGAACTGATCGATCAGTTAAGTTTGTTGGCCGTTGGTTTTTTGTTTAGGCTAGATAATGAATTGGGATTTAAATTTGGGCTTTTTTCTACAACTTTATGAAAAGAAAAAAAAAACAAAACAAACATGTTTTGGGCCTTATTTGCAACTTATTTTGCACCATTATTACAATTTATATTGGACCAAATTGATAGCTTTTTTGGTACTTAATTTTGGTAAAATTGCACTAAAAATAATAACTAATAATTAGTGGAATAAAGTAAGAACAATGACTTTCTTTTAACAATAAAATCCATTGAATTGAGAAATAATGAAAGATACAACATAATGATGTATAGGTTGAAGCTATGGTTCATCCTCTAAATAAGAACAATAAGAATCAAAATTGATAACATATATTAAAACCAAGAACAACAAGTAAAAATAATGACTAATAACTATTGAAATCATAATTTATAAAGTCATCTAAGAAGCACTACAAAACACATGAAATTATGATAGCCATGTTTACATTTCCAAGTTCAATGCTCAAGCCAAATTAGATTACATGTCCAAAATCAAAATAAAAACAAAATTAACTAATATTTGATGCTAATCCATACCAAAGATCCATAAAGTTAGTAAATGCATGTCCATACCAAATTTACATGACAACTAAATCATTTCTTATCCAAAATAAAAACTAAATCATTTAGTTAGGCTTGACATTTGAAGCTTCATTCTTTTTGGCCATCCAAAACACAACTGCAAGCTTTTTACCTCCATCATTCCGAGCAAGCTAAAAAATGATACATGTAAGTATTGTACATTAAAAGTAGCTTTCAAATCAATAAGTAAATAACGGTTTTCTTACCTTTAAGTAGCTTAATCAAACTCCAATATTGGTCTCCAAAGTAATGCTTGAATATAAAATAAAATTAAGAAACATAAATGCTAAAATATTAAAATCACTCTACAATTATTAAAAGGAAATGCAACTAAGTATTTGATACAAAAAGTTATAAACCAATTGCAGAAGTATCTTTTTCAACATCTTGGTACAATTCCAAGCAATCATCATAAATTTTGATGTCCAATGGGAGAAGGATTGATCTAACTAAATTCTGGCAACATATTAATGCCTCCACAATTTTTGGAGTTAATGAGCTTCTATATGGATCCAAAATATGCACTTTGGTACTAAAAGCGAATTCTGAAGCAATGTAGACAATGGAATAGCAAATGCATCCTGAGCCAATAAGGATAAAACCTTCTATTTGGAGGAATTCACCTTCCACCACTCTAACACATCAAATATCGCAGTGTCCCCATCTTCATCCAGCATATTTAAATACCTATTAAACTCATTTTTCATATGGAAACCACTAGCCATCTTCATCCTCCTAAACTCTTCCCTTATACATTTTTCTTTCATGATGACCACTAGAAGTAGAAGTGGAAATATTTTCCACATTTGTTGGTTGGACATTCTTTGATGATTAAGTGCTAGGAAGAGTTGTCAAAGTAATATAAAATTCAAACAGCCTATTTAAAGCATCCTTTATACCTTGCGAAATTTCATTACAAACTTTTTGAGGATACAACCTATTAATATCAACTTCAATGAAACTATAAGTTTGAATTGGGGTCAAGAACATGGGCAACAAATAACAATTTATTAATCTTTCTAATGGACACCCAATACTTATCAAGTTTTATCTTCATGCTAGTCGCTATATTACTTACAAAAACATCTTTGTCCACTATCCATTCTAATAATAACTCCTCAATCTTTGACAATTCACTAAAGGAAAAAATAGAATTTACTTTAAAGAGGAATAAATATGAGTGTAACATATAAAAAGTCTTTAAAAAATCTAATAAATACACGAGTTTTCTCCCAATCCAATACTTGAGGTGTACCACTTTCAAAGTAAGAGAAATATTGCTTATCTTCCTCCTCCATTTTGTCAAAAGCCTTTTCAAACTTACAACAGACTTCTAACATCAAATAAGTGGAATTCCACCTAGTTGGTACATTTAAAGATAAAAGTCCTTTAGACTTAATCTTCGCCTTCTCAGCACAAGCTTTGAGCTTTTGTAATCCAGAGGGAGAGGATCTCACATGTTTCATGGCATTACGAATGAGGTCAATTGAGGAGTTGTGCTCATTCATTCAATCCCTCATTCACTATCAATTTAGTAATATGAGCAAAACACCTCATGTGAATAAACTCACGCTCAAAGACACAACTATTCTTCCAGCTCTTCAACCTCCTTTTTAAATATAGGACCATAACATCATTTGTTTTAGCATTATCCATGATGATGGTAAAAAACCTCTCAATTATCCATTCAATCAAGCAACTCTCAATTAACTTTTCCAATTGTTTCACCCTTATAGTTAGCAATTTGATCAAAATTTAAAATCCTTTTCTTGTAATTTCCAATTATTATCAACAAAATGAGTAGTGAGCACCATGTAATTAATATTTTGAATTGAGGTTAGAGCATCCGTGTTAAGGCTAACCATGACCTTATTGGTCATAAAATAACCCTAAGTTTCTTTTTTCCACCCAAACAAAGTTGACACACATCTCTAGCAATGGTTGTTCAAGATGGTGGATCAACGTTGGACAAGCCTCAGCACAAAAATCTCTAAATCCCTATCTTCACACAAAAATAAATGGCAACTCTTCTTTAATTTTCATCCAAGTACAAGTGGCTCTACAAGCTTCTTCATTGAATTCCTTGACTTGAAGATCGGTACATTTACCTTCCTTTATACTTCTAAAAGTAATAACTTTTGGTTACGATCTTCCAAACTGTAAGGGTATTTTATACATGAATGCAAGTGACCTTTCATGATACTAGTTCTGTTTCTTTTGGTATCACATGCATAATCTCTATAACAATAGTTGTAAGGAGCTTTATACTTTTTAGAATCAAATCCTTCAATTATAGTAAAGTGATCCCAAACTTCCAAAACAATCTGAGGTTTTTCTCTTTTGTTTTCTTGGAGGTGGTATGAAAAAGTTGTGGCATTTTAGATTCATTTTTAAGCATTGTTGATGGATATACTAGGTGGAGGATTTGGATGTGGCACACTAGGTAGAGGATTTGGTGGTGGCACATTAGATCCCCTATTTGTTGGTGCCTTAATGGAGGATGTGGTGGTAAACCTAAATGAGATAAGGTGGTTAGAGTAGAAGAAGCATTGGTGGATTGAAGTGGAGTCTTAGACGTTGAACGAGTATAGTATCCATCTAAAACATACACATTCTACAAAAATTATAATTAAATATGGTTTTCGTACTCTAACACATTCAATAAAAGAAATAAAAAAATATAATTCTGTTTCAAATACCATGTAAACAAACAACAAAATAAGATGATCCATAATATCACCTATAGTAAAATGAATTATATTTAATATTACACTATCCTACATTTTCTATCATAGGACAATAATTAGATTCCAAATCATAATTCATGGTTGAACAAAAATTTAAAGCCAAAAAAAAAAAAAAAAAAAGCAGACCTAGAAAGAACAAAACGAAAAAAGAAAAGTAACTTGATTTACACTTTATATGCTTTTAATCCAATTAAATTAAGGCTCCCATATTTTTTGTCCACTTTTATTGTTTGAGGACAAAGGTAAGCTTAGCTAAATCTAAGCATTCAATATTAATAGGGTTGTCGTACCTAAGGAATTAAGAATTAAGTACTAAAGATAATTAGGTTTTAGTAATATTTGAACTAGCAATTAAGATGGAAATTGAAAATTAAGTAAGCTAAATTAAACAAAAGCAATCAATTAAAATTAGATTAATTTGAAGTAAGAGAGTTAATTTAATAATTATGAATACTAGGGCATTTAATTTCGCTACTAACTATTCCAATTTAATTAACCAGTAATTTTGTTAACCCCATTTAATTACAAAATTAAACAAACATAGTTTCCACTCACAATTGGTAATATTCACATAACCTAATTTATTCATTCCGGCCTATAAATTAAATCATGCAAATTTGTTAAGCATAGATTAAGCAAATAATTTGGCATGAAATATAACTATTTTCCAATCAATTATGCATTCATGTAAATTATTGTAGATCTATAATATTATATTTTTTCAAGGTCAAATATTATTAGAATCATTCATTCCTTCCAGCCTAGGAAAGCGTAGATTAAGCAAACAACCAATGATTTATTAACAAAAGATATTACTAATTAAATAGAATTCAACATATATCAAAGTAATTAAAACCTTCATAGCTAGGGCTACATCATAGCCCTAGCTACGAAATTAGTTCATGACAAAAATAATTTCAACATCCATAATTATAAAGAAAAAAAAAAGGTTCACAATTAAAGAGAAAAGAGAAGAGAATAAAAATCATTAAAGAAATCTTTCTCCAAGAGCTCTCCACGTCGTAGCCTTCTTCTCCAAGTAAGCCCAGGTCTCCATGCCTCTTCTAAGCTCTCAAATTGATCTTCTAAAACTCTAAAACTTTAAAACCTAAAATACTTAAGAGAACTTACAAAACTCCCAAAATTTAGTTTGTTTCTATTCAGGCCTTCTAAAAGCTCTTAAATAACTCTCTAAACTTCTATATATTCCTTCATTGAAGTGGTGGCTATATATATAGGACCTTGGGAATTTTTTTCTCTCTTTATTTTTAATGTGGGAGTCTTAGAAGATACATTTTTTAAGCCATCAAAAGAGTTGGATGAATTTAATGTGTAAAAAGGAAACTTGATGTTATTTGCTCTCCATTACTTTCTTTTTCTCTAATTCCTTTTAAAAAAATAGTTAATTAGTTTAATTTACCCTTAATGAAGCATGTGACATGACATGTGCCTCATTAATGATAAATTAACCAATTATCACCACTTGTCCTAATCTTTACCCTTGGATTGCCTTGATTCCCTCTCTTAATCGATGGTGGAGATTTAAATAGAATATTTTTTCTTATAAATTCCAAACTTTAAATGATGATATCTTTTTACTTGCACCTTGAAATCGAAAACTAATATGATATTTGAAATCATCAGATTGTAAGGATTCATATGACATCCACTTCCACTATGAAATTCTTAATAGAATCTTTATGGAATCTTCAAGCTATCTTTTGGGAATCTTTTTAATGTTTGGTTCGTTTGAGCTCTATTCTTACTTCACACCATAATTTGACCCAATGAATCCATTTTTATGGTTGTTTTCTTAAAATTCTTTCTACTTCACCTAGATAAAAAAAAAAGATAATTAAGTATTTTTTCATAACAAATTAACACAAACTAACAAATATTAAGTTGTAAATGTGACATAAAATCATCAATATTTTAGGCTTAACAATTATTCGTAAACTTAAGATTGCTAGTCCCTAGTAAAGAAAAAAGAATAAGAAAAAGTAATTTTGAATATAAAATATTTTAATAAGATGCCTCAAAGATTGTATAATATATCAATTTTCAAATGGTTTCAAAGTAATTATGAAACTCAATACCTTATCTTCCATCCACCATATATGATACTTCCAATGTATGTCTGTGGAAATCAATTTATCCACTCAAGTATTTGAATAAATTTACAAGAATTAGAGATTGATAATAAAGTATGAACTACTATATGCTTAAATTAATTATCACTCTCCACTAATGTAGGCTAATACACCACTTTGAATTATTAGGACTTTATGGCTTCTATTGTTAAGGTTAAAGGGTATGGTTAAAAGAAAGAAAAGGAGAGGATATAATAAATCAAAGGAAGAAAGATAAAGTTAAATATCAATGAATAAATGATTTGTAAAATTTCTTTCTTTCTTAGATTTTTTTCTTCTTCTTTTAACATAACTTTGAATATAGGCTAACAAAAATCTCCTATTTCTCCTTTTCATTGTATTTTTTTTTTTTTACATCACACATATTTTTTAACACAATTGTTTTGCTTTTCTATTTTCTATTTTTTTTCTTTTTCACTAAACCCCCACACTTATTTCTCTTCTTATTACACATTTAAACCTGCAATTTACACAAAAATACATACTAAAGCAAAATTCACCAGATACATAACCTCTAAACTTCACTTTTTCCTTTTTCTTCAACTCTCCAACAAACTCACAAGCATATATTCATATCAGTTCAATTAAAGCTCTCTTTATAGTATGCTCAAGGTAGAAAAAAGAAATTTAAGGCTCATAAATGGTAAGTAAACATGGTTTAATAAAGAAAATGCTCTAATACATCTTTATGCATCCTAAAGGCTCAAATAAAGTACTAGTGGAAAATAATATTTTAGGTAGGCTTGAAAGGCTCAAACTTAAACAAAGATAGCCTAAATCATGTTCTTAGTAATAATTTACCTAGGATTTTGCCTCAAGAAATAATCAAGCAGTTCTAGAGTTCAATTAATAATAAAATACTCTAATTCATGCAAACCTTCTTCAAAACAAAATATAAATTATGCATTATTGATTATGTGCTCAAAATTTATTGAAGGTAACAATATGTGAATGTTCAACCATTTAAGCATACAAAAAAACAAATCCACTATCTAAAAATCAATTTATTTTCAATCATAGTCTTGTCATCGGCTCAGTAAAGTACTTAAGAAAACACCACAAAAGTTTTTCTTTTTTTCAATAATAAAAATCAGCCATATAAAACAAGCACACACTAAAAGTGAAAATTTTTTTGGATCTTTCAAAAAATTTTATGGAGGAAGATAAAAACTAAAACTAACATGCATGAAAACTAATAAAAACACTTAAAAGACAAGATTTAAAAGATGCAAAGCATGCTTTTCACCTCAAAACTTAAAATGAGCAATGTCCTCATTATGAAAAACATAAAATAAAGCAAAAGTAAATAAAATGTAAAGTATACTCCCTTCTGAAGATGTGGAATGCCGCTTCTATTGTCAAAACTTGGGAAAAACTTACATGATGCGTTTTCCCTACGCACCATGTGACCAAAGAAATGGGCATGTGCCCATGCAAGTTGATGCGTGCAAAAGCACATTCAAGGTAGTTGTACTCCAAAAACCTAGCTTTAGATTTGAAATTCATAACATTCATATTTTGCTCTTTTGTACCTAAACATCTTAAAACCTTGCAAGAACTCAAATAAACACATCAAAACATCTTAAAATAAGAAAACAGCTAAAAACAACTAAAACAAAAAGAAAGATAAAGTAAGAATCTTGGGTTGCCACGCAAGAGCGCTTATTTAAAGTCATTAGCTCAACTTCTCTTTTTAATTTAATTGGGATCATCCAAGTAGAGGCTAGTCTGAAGCACTCCACCTTCATAATATGGCTTCAACCGCTACCCATTCACCTTAAAACTTTCATGTCTTGGTTTGGTGATTTTAATTGCTCAACTTGGAAAACTTTGCACAATCTCATATGGTCCACTCCACCTTGATCTTAATTTACCTGGACATAATTTAAGTCTAGAGTTATAAAGAAGTACCTTTTGTCCAACATGAAAGTTTCTCTTTTTAATCACCTTGTCATGCCATCTCTTTGTCTTTTCTTTATAAATCTTTGCATTCTCAAAAGAATCCATCCTAAATTGTTCAAGTTCATCCAATTGCAAAAGCCTATTCTTACCCGCAGCCTCTTGATCAAAATTGAGAAACTTGGTTGCCCAGTATGCTTTATGCTCCAATTCCATAGGAAGATAACATTCCTTACCAAAAACCAATTTATAGGGAGAAGTACCAATGGGGGTGTAATAGGCAGTCTAGTATGCCTAAAGTGCATCATCTAGCTTTAAGCTCCAATCCTTTCTTAAAGCATTGACTGTCTTCTCCAAAATCCTCTTTATTTCCCTGTTTGAAATTTCTACTTGTCCACTAGTTTGTGGGTAGTAAGGAGTAGCAATTTTATGTTTGACACCATATTTAGCAAGAAGAGGTTCAAATTGTTTGTTACAAAAATGAGTGCCACCATCACTAATGATTGCTTGGGGTGTACCAAATCTAGTCAAAATGTATTTTGTTTATAAAAGTTCACTACAACCCGTGCATCATTAGTAGGTACTGCACTAGCTTCAACCCATTTAGAAACATAATTCATAGAAACTAAAATATATTTATTACCACAAGAAGAAGGAAAAGGATCCATGAAATCAATACCCCAAACATCAAACAATTCTACCTCAAGGATATTCTTCAAAGGCATCTCATTCTTCCTTAATATGTTTCCAATTCTTTGGCACCTATCACACCCTTACATATAAATATTAGTATCTTTAAACATAGAGAGCCAATAAAATCCAGAATTCAAAATTTTTGTTATGGTTTTTCTAGTCCCCAAATGCCCCCCATACTCACTAGAATGACAATTCTAAATAATGGACATAGTTTTTTCTCTAGGAACACACCTTCTAATTAAACCATCTGTACACTTCTTAAAAAGATAAGGGACATTCCAAAAATAATACCTAATTTCTTTAAGAAACTTATGCTTTTCATATTGTTTTTCCAAACTAAGTGGCATAACATTAGTAACCAAATAATTAACAATCTCAGCATACCAAGGTACATTAAACACACCATTAACCCTAAACACTTTCTCATCAGGAAAACACTCTTCTATGTCTCTTTCTTCTTTTTCCTCATGCAATTCCAACCTAGACAAGTGATCAGCTACTAGGTTTTCTACTCCTTTTTTTATCCAAAATTTCTAAATCAAACTCTTGAAGTAAAAAAACCCATCTAATTAACCTAGGTTTAGACTATTTCTTACTCATGAGGTACTTAATTACACTATGATCGGTATAGACAATGGTTTTAGAACCTAACAAATATGCTCTGAACTTATTAAAAGCAAAGACAATGGCAATCATCTCTTTCTCAGTAGTAGCATAATTAAGTTGAGCATCATTTAAAGTTCTAGAAGCATAATAAATAACATGCAATTTTTATCTTTCCGTTGTCCCAAAACAACCCCTATAGCATAATCACTAGCATCACACATAATTTCAAAAGGTAAATTTCATGTTGGAACACACAGAATGGGAGCACATATTATTTTTTCTTTCAAAAGATCAAAAGCATGCATGCATTCATCATAAAAAAACAAAGGGAACATCTTTATTCAACAAGTTACAAAGAGGTTATCTTGGAAAAATCCTTAATAAATCTCCTATAAAAGCCTGTATGCCTAAGAAAACTCCTAATACCTTTTATTGAAGTCAATGGAGGCAATTTCTCTATAGCTTCTATTTTAGCTTTATCTATGTCAATTCCCCTTTTAGAAACTTTATGACCTAAAACTATGCCCTCTTGAACCATAAAGTGACATTTTTCCCAATTAAGTACAAGGTTTGTTTCTTTACACCTTAGAAGAACCCTAGATAAATTTTTCAGGCAAGAAGTAAAAGAATCACCAAATACACTAAAATCATCTATAAATTTCAATGATATCTTCTACCATATCCAAAAAGATGGACAACATACACCTTTGAAAAGTCACAGGCGCATTGCATAAACCAAAACACATCCTTCTATAGGTAAAAGTTCCATAAGGGCAAGTAAAGGTAGTCTTTTCTTGATCATCGGGGGCAATAGCTATTTAATTGTAATCACTATAACCATCTAGAAAACAATAATATTCTTTACCAGCTAACCTTTCTAATATTTGATCAATGAATGGCAAAGGAAAGTGGTCTTGTCTAGTTGCCTTATTAAGCTTCCTGTAATCCATACATACTCTCCACCGGTAACTAACCTAATGGGAATAAGCTCACTCTTATCATTCTCTTGCACAATCATCCCACATTTCTTAGGAACTACTTGAATAGGATTTATCTAATTACTATACAAAATAGGATAGATAATCCTGACATCTAAAAGTTTTCAAATCTCACCACGAACCACTCCCTTAAGATTAGGATTAAGCCTTTTTTGGTGTTCTATAGTCGGTTTACGGTCTTCCTCCATAAGTATTTTGTGCATACAAATAGAGGGGTTAATACCTTTAATATCAGTTATAGTCCAACCTAATGCAGTTTTATGTTCCCTTAAGACCTCTAGAAGTTTGGCTTTTTGGTCCTCACTCAGGGTGGATGAAATTATTACTAGAAAGATATTATTAAGTCCTAGAAAAGCATATTTTAAATGACTAGGTAGTGGCTTCAAATCAATTATAGGTGGTTGCTCCACACTTGGTACCTTTCTAGGTCCACTCTCACCTAAATCCTCAAACTTTCCAACATAATCTACCTCACAGTGGGTGGCTATATCTATGATGTTACACACTTGTTTTTCCTCTTCTTCACATGGTCCAAATAACTCACTCAATCCTAAGCGATGTAAATTACTTTCCTTTTCCATATCATTTACCAATTCATCACATGCATCAATAAGATAACAAGAAGAAATTTCACCAAGATTAGGAAATTTAACAACATTAGGGATTTGAAAACTTACCTTCTCATTGAGTACTCTAAGGGTTACTTTGCCTTTGTTGTACATTAATGAGGGCATGCTCGGTTGGTAGAAATGGTCTTCTAAGAATGATTGGAATGTTGTCATCTTCCTCCATATCAAGTATCACAAAGTCCGCAGGGAATATGACCTTGTTTACTTTTATAAGTACATCTTCCAATATTCCCCTTGTCTTTTTGATGTTTCGATCCACCATTTGAAGAGTGGTAGGTTTCACATCTCCCACTCCAAGCTTCCTATAAATGCTATATGGCATCAAATTAATACTAGCACCTAAATCATAAAGAGCCATAAAATTATAATGTCCAATGCTACACGGGATATCAAAGTTTCCCGTATCCTTTAACTTGGGTGGAAACCTATGGTGTAACCTAGAACTACTCTACTCACTCAAAGCTACTAAATCATAATTCTCCCACCTCCTCTTTTAAAAACTTAACATAGGAAGGCATTTATTCTAAGGCATCTATGAATGGGATATTTACATGCAATTGCTTAAATAAATCAAGAAACTTTTTAAATTGATTATCTAACTTGGCATTCCTAAACCTATATGGAAAAGGTGGAGGTGGGGTCTTCTTGTAGGTTTGATTCTTCTCCTCATCTTTGTCATGCTTGTCAATAGGTTTGCTTAGGTAAGGTGCTGGTTCAACTTTCATGTGGTGGAATGTACTTTATTGGTGGATACTTCATGGAATCACTTGAACGTTCATCTTTTCTTCTATCGGCCTCATTATGCTCCACATTTGATTTTGAGTTGTCATGTGTGGCCAAGTGTGATGTTGAGTCAATAGGGCTATCCTCATCTTCATCATCAAGAATCACCATCCTTCGTCACGTTCTTTAGGCCCTGCTACTTGCTTTCCACTTTTTAATGTAATGACTTTCCACTTCTTAATTTAATGGCATGAACTTGCTCCTTTGGGCTCTTCTCCGTTTGGCTTGGCAAAGTTCCTTGACTTCTTTGGAATTGAGTTGCTAATTGACCTATTTATTCTCAAAGCCTTTGATTGCATCCATTTGGTTGTTGAACATTTGAATATGGATTGTCAATTGTTGCTTAGTCCTCTGCATGAAAGATTTAGTAGTATTAGATAACTTTGTCAAGGATTGTTCAAGCAAAGAAATTTGAGTTTGACCTTGAAAAGAATTTTGATTTTGATTTTGATGTGCAAGTGGTGGCTTTTGGTAGAATTGAGATTGGAATTGTTGTCTTTGAAACCCTTTGACTTGTCCTTGATTAAATCCTTACTAGTTGTTGTTAGACCATGAAAAATTTGGGTGGTTCCTTCATCCTTGATTATATGTGTTTGAATATGGATTTTTTTGTTGCTTTTGAAAGTTCCCTACAAAATTAACATCATCAGAAGCAAAGGGATTTCCAATTTGCAATCCACACTATTATGATCATAAGCACCACATAAATCACAAAATAAAAAATTATTAGTAGATTGGATAGAATTCACTCCTATTTGACCAAATTGAATGTTCAAGGTCTTCATGAATTGGTTTGCACATTGAGCTCCTAAGTTGTTAATATCAACTTCTTCCACGACCTTTCCTTGACTTCTTCCGGTTAGTTTCCTCTCACTTGGATAGTGGTATTTATTATGGGGCATCTAGTTAATTAATTCAAATGCTTCAAATGGCCTTTTCTTCATTAATGAACCTTCTGCAGCTGCATCTACCAATTGTTTGTTACCATAATCTAAACCATTATAGAAAATTTATATCTGCATCCATGGTGGAAATCCATGGTGTGGGCATCTTCTTAATGGTTCCTTAAACCGCTCCCATGCATCATACAAAGTCTCTTGGTCTCATTGACAAAAATTATTTATATCACTTTTCAACTTGGCGATCTTGGACGGAGGAAAAAAATTGTTTATGAATTTTGCCTCCATGGCATCCCATGTAGTGATAGTACCTGTAGGTAAAGAATTCAACCATACCTTGTTTAGACATCATCAGAATTCACTACTATCCGATGTAGTGATAGTACCTATAGGTAAAGAATCCAACCTCTAAGAGACCAAGGAAAAAGTCTTAATCAAAAAGCATAATCAGAAACACCATTTTGTTTAGACATATCACACAATTGAAGAAAAGTAGAAATATGCAGGTTAGGATCTTCATGAGGAAAACCACTAAATTGAACATTATTAAGCAAAGAAGTAGTAGATGCTTCAATTTTAAAATTGTTTGCTTCAATGGGTGGTCTCCTTATGCAAGATAAATAACCAACTTTCTTATGAGCGGCATACTTGCATATGGGCAAATCATCTTCTCTTTGGTTGGCCATGCACATTCTTGAGTTCCTTGGTCTATATGTACCCAAGTACCCCTTATGACTTGTTTTCTAGTTGCTAGTTCATTTGCCAATTCAACTTCCTTCTTGAACTCTTGATCACCAATTGGAGAAACTCAACTTTAAATGCTTGAATGAGCTTTCTTTTCCTCTCTCTTTTGTTTCCTCAAAGTTCTTTTGAGTACGCCAATATCGGTATTTAAGAGTAATTATGAATCACTATGATTCATAAACAGCACCTAATTCCTAAAAAAAGAACAAGGAAAATAAATTAGAAAGGAAATTAGAAAATTAAACAAGAAAATAAAAATTGGAATTCTAATGTTGCTAATTAATCTAACAAGTAAAATCAATTAGTAATAAAGAATAACAAACTAACACTAACTAAAAGATAAGTAAAAACAACGCTAGGAAATAATGAACCAAACAAGAAGAAAAAAATTCAAAATTAAACCTTTGTGTGCAGATATCCTATCAAAGTAAACAATTATGCAAAACTGAAATTTCAACTAAAAGTAAGCCAAACCTAAACTTAGTCAACCAAACAAATAAAAAAATAAAAATAAAGATAAAAACAAAACCCCTAAGTAAGCTAAACTTGTAACCTAGATACCAATAAATTAAAAACACAATTTTGGTTTCACGTACCACAAAATGAGTATTAAAATTCAAAGTAAGTTGGCCAAACAAGCAAAGAATCAAAACCCTAGCATGCAATACAAAAACAAAAATTAAGAAATAACTAAAAAAATTTAAAATAAGAATAAAAAATTATCAAAATACTACTAAACCCAATCCAAATTAATATTATAGCCTTAATCCCCAACAACGGCGCTAAAAACTTGATGTGTAAAATCAACTCGCAAGTGGAAAAATAAAGTTGTCATACCCAAGGGATTAAGAATTAAATATCAAAGATAATTAAGTTTTAGTAATATTTGAACTACAATTAAGTTGACAATTGAAAATTAAATAAACTAAATTAAACAAAAGCAACAAATTTAAATTAGATCAATTTCAAGTAAGAGATAGAATTTAATAACATGAATACTAGGCCAATTGATTTCACCATTAAATATTCCAATTTAATTACTAAAATATTTTAATTTAATTAACTAGTAATTTTTTTAACCATATTTAATCACAAAATTAATCAAAAGTAGTTTCCACTCACAATTGATAATATTCACATAACCTAATTTATTCTTTCCGGCCTATAAATTAAATCATGCAAATTCATTAAGCATACATTAAGCAAATAATAAGGCATGAGCAATAACTATTTTCCAATCAAATATGCATTCATGCAAATAATTGTAGATCCATAATATTATTATTTTCCAAGCTCAAATATTATTAAAATCATTCATTCCTTCCGGCCTATGAAAGCATTAAGCATACCAATGATTCATTAACAAAACATATTACTAATTAAATAAAATTCAACATATGCTAAAGTAATTAAACCTTCATAATTAGGGATATATCATAGCCCTAGTTATGAAAATTAGTTCATGGAAAAAAATATATTCAACATCCATAATTATTTAAAAAAAAAATAAGGTACACAATTAAAGAGATAGAGAAGAGAATAAAAACTAGTAAAGAAACCCTCCAAAAGCTCTCCAAGTCGCGGAATTCTTCTCCAAGCAAGCCCACGTCTCTACTTTTTCAAAGCTCTCCAATTGTTCTCCCAAAACTCTAAGACTTTGAAAACCTAGAAACCTTTACAGAACTTAAGAAACTCTCAAATTTTGGTTTATTTCTATTCAAGCCTCCTAAAAGCTCTTAAATAACTCTTTGAACTTGTATATCTTCTTTCAATGAAGTGGAGGCTATTTATATAGAACCTTGGGAAATTTTTTCTCTCTTTATTTTCAATGTGGGAGTCTTGAAAGATACTTTAGGATGGATTTCATGTGTAACAAGAAACTTGATATTACTTACTTTACACTACTTTCTTTTTCTCTGTTCCTTCTAAAAAAAAAGTTAATTAATCCAATTTATCCTTAATGAAGCATGTGACATGACATGTGCCTCATTAGTGATAAATAAACCAATTATCACCATTTGTCCTAATCATGGCCGTCAGATTGCCTTGATTCTCTTTTTTAATCAATCGTGGAGATCTAATTAGAATTTTTATTTTATAAAATCAAAACTTCAAATGATAATATATTTTTGCTTGTACCTCGAAATCCAAACCTAATGTGATATTTAAAATTATCAAATTATGAGGATTCATATGACATCCACTTCCACCATGAAATTTTCGAAAAAATCTTTATGGAGTCTTCAAGGAGTCTTCTTGGAATCTTTTTAATGCTTTGATGAGAATTTGCCTATACCTATACAACCGACTACTCGCTAGGGTGCTGATCCTGTACAATTGAAGACGGGGCCCATCATAAGGACACAAGCTAAGAGATTTAAAGACAACTTGGTTAGCTTCATACAAGGTATTATTAAATTTCAAGGGGGCATGATAATACCTAAAGATCCAAATCCCATCTTATGCATCCAAGTTATAACGGCAGAAATGGATCTCGGGAAGGTATTTTGGTGCATCTATGGACTCTGTGAATCAAGGAGTGAAATTGTTGGCATAGGAACGTGATGGAGCACTCTAAGGGGTCATAAAATCATGCCAAAGCAAAAGCAAGTCTAGTCATTCATCACATTTGCGCACAAGCTTTCATTTTGGTCGAAAATCTCTATTTTGGCATTGGCTTTGGTCTTTCTTGTGGATCAAACAAGTCAAGGGTAACGTATTTGGTATCCTACATGGAATATTGGAGCTTATTTGGAACCTAAACTAGCTGGTGATTGGACAAAAACAACTTAATTGTAAAACTAGTCAACTAGTTTCCCAATATGAAATTTGACTTTTGTTTTAGGAAATTAGTCATTTATTTTGGTTTTTAATTATTTATTTGCTGGACAAATTACGTTGGGAAAGGACATAATTTTCTTATTTTGGTTGTAAATTAATTAATTCCTATTCTAAAATAAAGGAATTAATTAATCCAATTTAGATTAGGAAAGAAAGGGAATTCGGCCACATCATGTTTTCTACACCTTTGGTTGGTTTTCCTAATGTGTTTTAGGGTTTTTGTTTTGTAAACCTTAGCCTATTTAAGGACTTATTTTTTAATGGAATGGCAATTTAGAATATTATTTAAAAATTGTTTGTGAGAAGAATTATCTTTATTCTCTTTGAATACCTAAAACATTTAATAGAAATCAAGTGCTTTAGTTTAACTTATCAATAGGACATTCATCATCTATTGCAGCGTCTTCATCATATACCAAAGTTTCAAATAACAAGTTGATTAAATGTTAAGGTAACCATTAGAATCTAAACTTAATTGTGATCCAGGTTAATATAATATAGATTTAGGAGCAAATCAATCAAGTTTGTATCATACTTGGTCAGTTTAAGCTCTATTCTTGCTTCTTACCATAATTCGACCCAAAGAATCCATTTTTATGGTTGTTTTCTTGAAATTCTTTCTCCTTCACCTAGATTAAAAAGAAAAATAGATAATTAAGTATTTTTCCATAACAAATTAACACAAACTAATAAATATTAAGCTATAAATATGGCATAAAATCATCAATATTTTAGGCCTAATATTTTTTATTTTTTATTTTTTATTCTCATAAAAAAAGCTATTTCTGACTTTTTGATTTTTTTTTTTAGGAATAATTATTCTGTGAACCAAACATACCCTAACTTTGGTATCTCAATTTTATTATTATTCTTTTCGGATAATTTCATCTACCAAACCCTTATGCAAAAAATTATCATAAATCCTTCGAGGTTTGAATAATTATGAACTACCACACTTAAAATTGATTTTTGACTAAATTGATTTATACAAAGTCTATTTTACCCTTTCTATTTTAAAATAGAAATACAAACTTTAGTTTATCCTTTTTTACTTATTAAACAATATATACTAAATAAATGTAATTTATTTATATAACACCCCCAATTTAGAAACACTAGATTTGAATTTTTAAACTTTAATTCAATTTAATTTTCTTAAATATGGTATTTAGTGCTAATTTTTTTCATTAACTCTTTCAAATACATAATGCTTAATAATAAAATACTAAATATTAATTTGAGATCTCACAAATAAATATTTATAAATAAAAGTGAAATTTGGCTTTGTTGCACCCGAAATTATATTGGATGTTGCACATTGAACCATAAACAATTTTTTTCAGCATTTTGTACCTTGAGCTTATAAAAAACTTGCACCATTAATCCTTTTTGTATTTTCTATCCAAAAAATTAACAGACTTGGCATGTGATGTGCCCATGACATTTAGTGATTGAAAACCCATTTAGAACTACAATCAAAATTTGATCCCAATCTCTTCAATTTCTTAGGCCGAATATCTTGATTTCATATACGCTATTCCTTTTCTTCTATGTTTAGGGATTGAAAGCCCATGATAATTGGGAATGTTGTTGCACCTCAAATTATATTGGATGTTCCACAATACAGCAGAAACAATATTTTTGACATTTTACACCCTAAACTAATAAAGAACTTGCACGATTGATCTCTTTTGTATTTTCCGCTAAAAAAATTAACAAACTTAACATGTGATGTGCCTATGATATTTAGGGATCGAAAACCATTTAGAACTCCAATCAAAACTTAATCCCAACTTCTTCAATTTCTTGGCCCCAATATTTCAATTTCATATATGCAACTTGCTTGCCTTCTTTAGGAATGTAATAGGATTTTTAAAAATTGTCTAAGAAATTCTTTAAAAATGAAAAATTCTTACCAACTTTACAAGTGCTAAAACAGAAGTATTGGGAACGCTAGCCATGGATGATTCCTTTCCTACAAAACCTAGAGTCACTTTCACAAACCTTATCCATACTTTGTTTTGTACTTCAACTTCCTTTGAAGTTCTTTAATTGCGAAAGCGTTCTAAGTCTCCCACTGGTCTAATTGGTATTTGATCACATATAAATCACTCTTAACAATTTGTGGTTTCTTCTTCCTTCCACATTTTCAAAACCTCTTTCCTTTTTCTCTCCTTAAATTTAAAAAAAAAAAATTTTTTTTGCTTTTTCTGCTCACCCATTACTCCATTTACATGAATTATTTCCATTTCAAACTAAAATTTACATTTATTTTCTTTCAAAATTCACATTTTTATTAAATCCTCTAGATTTTGCTCCTAACTATTTATGATCTAAATTAATGAATGCCAACCAGATGTACATAATATATATATATATATATATATATATAGTCATACTTAAACAAGGTCTTTAATATAGGAACAAACATAAGGTCTTCATTTTTTCCCCTTGGATCATATCAAGGGTTAAGATTTAAAATTATATTTATTAATATTCCAATCCCAATAGGGTTTAGTTTACCTAAATAGGGTTTTAGTATATAATTAAACTCATATTTAATCACTTTTTAAAATTTTAAATCCTAACTTTAGATGTGATCCAATGATCTGTAAAAATGAATATTAATTTAATAAAATAAGGTATACCTTACGTGAGACTGACTGTATCTATATATATATATATATATATATAATTATATTTATTCAATTTCTTATCGATTTGAAGTACTTGTTATGGATGATTCCTCCCCTACCGAGAGTCACTCTCATAGATTTCATCAATGCTCTTTATGTCCTTCAACAACTTCCTTTGAAGTTCTTTGACTAAGAAAGAGGGAGAGATAGATTGCTGTCCTAGATGGGTTTCCAACGAGAAAAAGGATAAAAAGACAACAAATGCCCTTGTATAAAAATCACATTCATAGGATGTGGTATGTTTATTAACCTTTTTGATAGAAAATGGAAAAGGGACTAATAGTGCAAGTTTTTGTCAGTTCAAAATGTAAAATACTGAAGTAAAATTGTTATTCTATAATGTGTGAGCCTCGATATAGTTTGAAGTGCAGCGGTGTCAGTTTTTCTAAATGAAATATGAAATAAATAAAGTCCCAAATTTTATAGACATAATTTCCAAAAAAAAAAAAGTCTAAAAATATGTATCTATTTAATAAGAAAAATTTTATTAAAAGAAATCCATTGGTTATTTCCATGGGAAGCCTGAAAAACAACCGCTGGTGAGGCTCATAATCTTGATTGGAAGGAAAAAAAATTAAACCAATAAGCTACCGTCCATCAAGCATTTTAATACCCATTCATCAAAATAAAATAAATAAATAAGTAAATAAAGTTAAAAATAAAAATAAAAAACGCATATTTAATGCTCTTAATACAATGAAAGTGAACGTAACCATCCATACTTTAAAATTATAAAAGTATACCCATTTAACTACATGGTCCATTTGGTACATGGAATAAATTATTGTCAATTTTAGAAAACCTACTCTCCCTAAATCTTTATTTCTTTAAATAATTTGGAATATATATTTGAATTAAATGATTGTTTTTTGGGTTCCATAATTTTATTTAAAGAGTTTATTTTTTAAAAAGAATTTGATTTTATAAAAATGAATTTTTTATTGTTAATAATATTTTTCTATACTTTTCTCATTAATAGTTTTTTTAAATGTTTAAATGTGTGATTAATGATACATTAGAAAATGTGATTTTCATATTATTGTTAAAAAAATGATGGAAAATTAATATAATTTGTCTTCGTTAATTTAATATTTAAATTTAAAATAAAACAGTTTAATCATTTTAAAGCTAGAAATTTGATTGTTATTATTCTAAATTGTTAAACATATAAGAAAAAAATAAGAATCTACCTGTGTCCATACAATCGACTACCAGCTGGGGTACGGGTCCAATACAGATGATGGCGGGGCCAATCACTAAAGCACAAGCCAAGAGATTTAAAGATATCATGGCTGAATTCGTACAGGGAGTAATTAATTCTCAAAAGAGTTTATTCATATTCGAAGATACAAGACCCGTTTTATGCATCAAGGTGGTGGAGACCGATAATGACACGGGTAGCTGTTTTAGTGCAATTATGGAATCCGAGCAGCACGGAATGGGTTCAACACTTTTTGAACTCAATTGATATAATTAAAATTTCATGGAAACAAGTTAAGGCAGAAGTAAAAGTAATCAAAGAAGGCATTTGCACATAGGAGTTTTTGGCCAAAATTGCTGCTTTTGTTGCTGCCTTTACTGTATTTTGTTGATTTGGCATTTTCTCTTTGTTCCAATCAAGGGCAACGTATAGAAATCATAATTAATCCTATTTGGCATCTTGCATGGCATAAAGGATCTAATTTGGAGCCTTTACAAGCTGAAAATTGATCAAATTTAGTTTAGTAGTCAAACTAGTCAACTAGTTTCCTAATTTGAATTTGACTTATTGTTTTAGAAAATTAGTCTTATATTTGGTCTTTATTTATTTATTTTCTGGACAAATCAACTTAGAAAATTTATTATTTTATGATTTCAATTGTAAATTAATGAATTCCTAATTCAAAATAAAAGAATTAATTAATCAAAATTAGATTGGAAAATGAATGGAATTTCGGCCACATTAGGAATGTGTCAATGTATGGCCGATTTTGTCTTAGTTTTTAGGGTTTTTATTTTGTTCTTTCAAGCCTATTTAAAGGCTTATTTTCAATGAGAAATCACATTCAATATTATTCAAAAAATTAATTATGAGATAAAATTTTCTTAGTTCTCTTTGAACACCTAAAACATCATTAGAGAGTGAGTGTTTTAGTTTTAACTTATCAATAGGGCTTTCATAACCTATTGTGGTGTCTTCTTTATACGAGGATTTCTAATCATAGGTTGGTTAGGGATTAAGGTTTTTCCATAAGAACTTGAATTTAATTGAGATCTGGGCTAATATAATACGGATTTAGGTGCGAGTCGACCTAGGTTCGTATCATTTGGTATCATAGCTGAATTTTGTTCAGGTTTAATCTATCTTATTTGCTTTATTTTCTTTATTGTTAATCTACAATTTTAGCATAAGGTTAAGATTGTTTCATACTCCTACACATTATGCATCCTTAAAAAAAAACAAAACTAAAAAAAAAAAAATACAATTTGTTTCCTAGTCCAATTAGGTTTCCTTGTTTTACCATATTTTTGCTTCCTAATTTGTTGATTGTTTTCATCTTTGTGCTTAGTAATTTAGTTTATTGTTGATTTTTCTCTGGTGTTTTGATCTTATTTATTTGCATTCATATATTAAAAAGAGAGAGAGAGAGAGAGAGAGAGAGAGAGAGAGAGAGTTTTAAAAGCATATTGCATAAAAACCTAAGATTATGCAATTGTTTTTCTTTTTGTTGGAGAATCAAGTTTATTGAAATTGGCATTGAAGTTGCGGATTGTATTGTTTTTGGTACTGCTGGGATTTGTGTTTTCCTTATTCTATTTGTGATAAAAAAAAAAAAAAAAGCAAAGAATAAAAAAAAATTCACAAAAGGATCGGTTCGTTGAAAAGTTTGAGTTTGAATTTGTTGAATTGAAAAAAAACAAAAATTGAAACTGAGCTATTTGGATCTGCTGGAAATTCTATATTATTGCTGGATATTTGAATTTTAAGTACTTAAATTGATTGGATTGAAATTAGTTAAAGGAATTGAGACAAGACTTAAGTTGCAAGAATAACAACCAACAACTATTCCATATTTTGTTCGAATTGATTCTGGTTCATTGTTTGAATTTCTTTTCAAAATTTTATCATTGAATTATTGGTTTATTCATATTCAGTTCAGTTCTTTATTTATTCCAAAAATTTGCTTGTTGATTTACCTTGTTTTTGCTTAGAAAGGCCAAGACTAGGCTTTATCAATCTGCTCGATATTTGCTTATTTTAGCTTGCTATTTTGTTAATAAGTTTAAATTAAGATACATTTGTGATCTAGTTTCTATTTAAATGTGTTTTAATTAGAACTTTGAGTTAATTTTTTGAGTGGAAAAAGGCATGAGAGTGTGAGCTTAAAAGAGGGTAAAAGCCAAAACTAGTCTACAAACACGAGTATCGAGCCTTTGTTTGAATGAAACACGTGAGGGAGTGATTTTTGGTTTTATCTTATTTTTGCAATATTTTTACTAACACGGTAGATTCAAGAATAAGGAGAGTTGATGGTTCATTAAGAATTAATGAAGAGGGAATCCGTGGGATTCAAGAGTGATTCGCGAGCTTCGGGGAGTGGAGGTGAGCACACAGACATGATGGCGGTATTGGAGCAATTACAATGGTGAATGCTCATTTTGACCATATAGATCAAAGGATGGATAGAGGAACTCAGGGAATATAACTTTGGAGATGATTTTGAAGAGGAAGTTGATGATATTTTTGCATACTAAGGAAGGCCTATCCGTGGGAGACCAACAAGGAATGAGGATGATGATCTTGGAAATATTAAGGTAAACATACCACTTTTCATAGGGAAAAGTGATCTGGAGGCATACTTAGAGTGGGAGGAGCGTATGGAGATGATCTTTGATTGTGATAATTATTCGGAGGCTAAGAAAATTAGATTGGCAGCTTTGGAATTTGGAAATTAGGCACTCCAATGATGGACAAATGAGCAAAGTACCCGAAGAAGAGTTGGAGATGAACCCATCACTACTTGGCAACAAATGAAAAGAGCCATGAGAAAGAGGTTTGTACCAAGTCATTACCATAGGTTGCTACATCAAAGACTCCAATCATTATCACAAGGTAGTAGGTCCATGGAGGATTATTACAAAGAGATGGACATGCTCATGATAAGATTGAGCATGAATGAGGATAGAGAAGCTACCATGGCCCGGTTTCTAGGTGGGTTGAATCGGGAGATAGCCAATCAATTGGAGTTACAATAATATGTGGAATTGGAAGAGATGTTGCATGTGGCTATCAAACTTAAGAATCAGTTCAAGAGGAAGGGTACAAGTTCATGGTTACAAATAGTGGGAGGTTAAATTCAAGTGCTTGGAGAAGTAATCTCGTCTATGATTCAAAGCCAATATCGAAGCAAGGTGAGGAGAGCACCAATCAGCCAAGGAGAGATGATAGGGCCGAACTAACTGAAGTACGCAAATTTGAAGGTAAATCTGATCCTAAACCTTTAAGAACTATGGATATTGTTTGCTTTAAGTGCCAGGGCTGAGGACATATTGCTAATCAATGCCCAAACTAAAGAATCATGATGTTAAAAGGTAATGATGAGTTAGAATCCAAAAGTGAAGAAAGTGAAAGAGAAGCTGAATTTGAGGATGAAGAAGTTGGAGATGAAGGGCATGATGAATCCGAAACACTCAAAGCATCTATGGCTGAATTGAGTTTGGTGGTAAGGAGGGTTCTAACCATGTACAAAGATGAGAAGCAAATTCAAAGAGAGAACATCTTCCACATCCAATATGAAATTCAAGGTAACATTTGCAGTATGATAGTTGATAGTGGGAGTTGTACAAATGTAATTAGTTATTGGTAGTTGACAAACTAGGGTTAGCAACCATTAAACATCCAGAACCATATAGATTACAATGGCTTAATGATAGTGGAGAGATGAAAGTAAACAAACAAGCCAAAGTAAACTTTAGCATTGATAAATATATGCATGTTGTATTATATGATGTTGTACCTATGCATGCTGGTCATATTTTGTTGGAGAGGCCATAGCAATTTGATAAAGATACTATATATTATGGTTGAAAGGATGCTATTATTTATAGATTTAAAGGTAAAAAGAAGCTGGAGCCATTAACTCCCAAGGAAGTGTTTAGAGACCAACTTCAAATACAACAAAGGATGGAGGTGGAAAAGCTCAAGGAGAAAGCAAGCATGGCACCCACGGTTTTCACCATCCATTCAAGAGGATAGATTTGAGCTTGCTGTCCATGGTAAGAGTTCTAAAATCCAAATTGAGTGGAAAAACCAAGGCAAACCCGAGAGTGAGAGAGAAAAAGGTGAATCCATAAGTGGGGAAGAAAAAGAAAGAAAAGAAAAGAAAAATAAAATTTTTTATCTTAGCTTTGGAGATGTTAATAAAGAAATTTTGAATAAGAAATCATTGCTGGTCATGATTTATAAAGATGCTTATTTAAAGATGTTTTTGTTGTATAGAATTTTATCTGCATTGTTGAAAACTTTACTTATTGAAAATTTGAAAATTTGAGAAGGATTATTTGCTAAGTTCAAAAAGTGTAATTTCTGTAAAAATAAATTGGTATTTTTAGGATTTGTTGTGATAGTGTTTGACCCAGGATATTGCGTTTGATTACATTTAAAGGAGAGGTTTTCCAAACAAAGAAAGCCTAAGTTTATGCCGCGTGGGGATGGACCTTTTCAAGTTTTGGAGCGGAACAATGAAAATGCTTACAAGCTTGACTTAACAGGTGAGTAAATGTTAGTGCTACATTTAATATTGCTGACTTATCTCCTTTTGCTACAAGTGATGATTTTGATTTTAGGGCAAACCCTTTTCAAGAGGAGGGGAATGATAAGAATCTACCCATGCCCGTATAACCGACTACCTGCTGGAGTACTAATCCAATACAGATAAAGATCGGGCCAATCACTAGAGCACAAGTCAAGAGATTTAAAGACGAGCCAGTTGGATTCATATAGGGAGTTATCAATTCTTAAAAGGGTTTATCCATATCCGAAGATACAAGATTTGTTTTATGCATTAAGGTGGTAAAGGCCGATAAGGAGCTGAATAGCTGTTTTAGTGCAATTATGGATTTCGGATAGTACAGAATGGGTTCAACACTTTTTGAACTCAATTGATAGTATTAAGAGTTCATGGAAACAAGTCAAGGAAGAAGTAAAAGCAATCAAAGAAGGCATTTGCGAATAGGAGGAGTTTTTGGCTGAAATTGCTGTTTTTGTTGCTGGCTTTATTGTATTTTGTTGATTTAGCATTTTCTCTTTGTTTCAATCAAGGGCAATGTATGAGAATCATAATTAATCTTATTTGGCATCCTACATGGCATAAAGGATTTGATTTGGAGCCTTTACAAGCTGAAACTTTGTCAAAGTTAGTTTAGTAGTCAAACTAGTCAACTAGTTTCCTAATTTGAATTGGACTTTTTGTTTTAGGAAATTAGTCTTTTATTGGTTTTTATTTATTTATTTACTAGACAAATCAACTTAGAAAAACTATTATTTTATGATTTCAATTGTAAATTAATTAATTCCTAATTCAAAATGAATGAATTAATTAATCAAAATTATATTAGGAAATGAATGGAATTTCGGCCACATTAGGAATGTGTCAATGTATGGTCGGTTTTGTCTTAATTTTTAGGTTTTTCATTTTGTTCTTTCAAGCCTATTTAAAGACTTATTTTCAATGAAAAATTACCTTCAATATTATTTAGTAAATTAATTATGAGATAAAATTCTTTTAGTTCTCTTTTAACACCTAAAACACCATTAGAGAGTAAGTGTTTTAGTTTTGTCTTATCAATAAAACTTTCATAACCTATTGTGGCGTTTTCATTATACCAAGTTTTTTAATTACAGATTAGTTAGGGGTTAAAGTTTCTCCATAAGAACTTGAACTTAATTGAGATCCAAACTAATACAATACAGATTTAGATGTGAATCGACCTAAATTGGTATTATTTGTGATCCCTTCAAAAAAAAAAAAAATAGAAAGGTTTGTCAATGAAGAATTTCAAGTCATACTATTTACCCTTTGACTACATTAACAGTTTTGTACTTTTATAAAAGGAAAATGTCAATGAAGAATAAGAATATCCTTAAGAATATCCTTTAATAAATTTCAAAACATTTGCGGTTACATATGAATTTTGAGAGAGAAAAAAAAAAAAAAAAAGGCCTATTCCGTCCAAATATAATTATGTCAAACCTAAAAAGATCCTTATGAAATTTGTCCAAAAACAATTTTATTAAGGGGTACAAAACTGATTTTCATGGACTGGATGTTGGATTTTGTTTTGGGCTACCGGATGGTATGGAAATGGTGATGCAGGCTTATAATTAAGGAGATTTTCAGCACCTAGGAATCCTGATCAAATTATTAAAAGCTATACCACGGACATTGGCTAGAGCTCCAAATCTCATTCATAAAACTGCAGATCCTTCTTAGATTGCTTGGAGGACTCCTAAGGCAGGGTAAAGCTTTAGCATGGATGGCAGCTTTAATAATAGCTCTTAACGGCTGGAGCTAGATCTAATTAGAGATTATAACTTATAATTGTTGTTGGTTAGCGGGCTTTGCCTTCAACCTTAGGAAAGGTAGCCGCATTCTATCATAATTGTGGGTTTCAAAATATCAAAATTGAATTAGATTCCAGCACAGTTGTTGTAGGAGAAAGCTCAAAATGGTGTTTGTGGTTTGCTCAAGTTAGACTGTGGATGCTATGTCATCCCAAGATAAGGTTTTGTAGTTGTTTTGGGCCTTCTTTCCCCGTCCTTCACACACACCCAACACATGCACAAGCGCACACACAAAAATAAAAATAAAAATAAGCAAAACCCCAAAAAAAAAAAAAAAAAAACAACAAAAAAAAATTATAAATCAACTATCTAATTAGCGAGCAACACTTCTACCATGTGCCTGTTGAATTGATAATTATTCCATCAAATTCAATTAGAAAAATATTCATAACCTAAAACAACTGTAAATGCATATTTGAGAATAGAATTTGTGACCCAGAAACAACGATATTTTAGAATAGAAACAACAAACCCGAACAAAATAATAGCATTTAGAACTTCCATCCACAATCAAAGAAACCAAAGACAAAAAAATGTGAACCAAGAAACATCAAGGTTTGGTTTCAAATCCATAGTTCCCTACTAGATCAAATCTATACAACTGATCAAAGTTATCCAGTCTTTAAGAAAAGAATATATTCCATCAAACTGACCTGGAACCAAGCAAGCTACAAGCATTGAGAAGGATAGCTTTCCAGAGAAAATTTAATGTTTCCATCTATCTACATAATTCTTTAGCCCTTCATACTTGGCCCAGCTGTCATCTTCAGCTTTGAAGACCCAACTGCTCCCCGATCAACCGATATTCCACTCAATTGCTGTGAAGAATGGGAGCCACTTTTCTTTAACTTACCAGGAAATTCCTTGCTTGAATTATTACCCTTCATAGATAGATTCTTTTTAACACGATTCCTGTTAAGCAGCAGCATAGTATTGCGTGGAGGCACATGCAAAGCACCCTCAACACAATCTCCCACTTGCACACAGCCCCATGGCCTTGACGGCCCTTCCTCACAAAATGGTCTAATCTTAGGGAGTCCATTCCTCATTCGTGTAAAGCTTCGCTGGTCAAAGAAACTTTCTTCCTCTAACCTTACACAAACGGGGCAGGGAGGATCACTTTTGCGTGTCTTAGGTGTGGTTTGCTCTAAGCATTCGGCATGAAAAACATGTAGGCAAGAAAGGACCCCTGTGACCGGCATGTCTCCACTTCTCACTATCCTACGCGAACTCCAAGGTGATCTTTGAGAAAGAAACCTTTCGCACAATCCACATCTAAAACCATCAGAGGGATTACATGATCGGCTACATATTTCAGACTCAAATGACTCAGAAACATCTGCAAAGTCAATGCTGCTGCTAGCACTGCTCCAGCGGTGGGCATCTCTTTGAGTAGCAGCATCGAACTCTGCCAACCCAGCAGCTGTTAGATCAGATTCCTCCCTAGGGGGTGTTTGTGTTGGAAGGGACAAGGGATGAATTGGTTTAGACATAAAAGAACGACGACTTGAGAAGGTACAATGAGAGGATGTGCATGACTTGACTGTTGGTTCTGACTCACTACTCTCTGAATGGGATGAAGTAGAGCCCCCACTATCGAGATATTCCGAGGTTCCCTGCAATATTTCATCTGCGTAAGAATATGCAGAAAGATTTTATCTGGTTTGATGACAACAGAGAGCTTCAATCTGATACAATACCTCCATGGTAGGTCTAAAGGATGCTAGCCCAAAAGCTACACCTAGCAAGTCCGAAAGGTAGTGAAACTGTTCAGTCAATGCAGTGAAAATTGGAAACAACAACAATGATAAATGAGATGATGAATATTTTGTTATTTTTAAGGCAAAAAGCAACTTGAAGAACATGTCAGACTCACAGTAACATTCTAGAGATAGAAAAAGTTAATATGGGCATAAATGTTCTAAAAGTTTAATCCTATAAGATTTTTAACATCATAACAAAAATAAAATAAATTGAGAATTCATAAATATAATGTGTATAGAATCTTAACAAAAAGTTATATGAACAAGTTTTTGATTCAAATTAGAGTGTTTTAACAATAATACACGCTACAACAGTTTCTACTTTGTAAAACCATTCTACAGTCTAATCATGCAGATTTTGCAAAATGATGAACCCCTTTGAATCAATATTAAACATGTATTCTATGGTATGAATTAAAACCAACAGCTAAATTAAATTTTCCTTCAAATATTATCTTAAACAAAAACATGATAGGTGGCTACAACAAAGATGGATATATAGATAGCTAGAGTATACAAAGATGAGTGCCAAAGTCAGTACAAAAAACCTGCGCTGCAAATAACAATAATAAAATCCATAAGAGAACACCTGACTAGTAACAACCAGTATCCCTAAGGGTCAGTCAGAAAATATGCAGGATGTTCACTATATGGGATGATGAAAATGACACGACATTTGGAGGCAGTAATCTTAATAATGGGTGATTAAAGAAAATTTATCAAGCAGTACACCCATAACGCAAGCCTGTACTATGATACCATGGATTAAATAATTTTGGACTTCAATGGTTTGGCATCCTACAGAAAACCTAAAGAAATCACTGAGCTAAAAGTTTCAACTCCACACTTCTCATTCAGCCCTTGCACTTAAAAAATAAAAGAAATAAGAATGAAAAGGAATCAAAGAAAATGAAATCCAAAATATTATTGTATTGTTATGTCATATGCATCAACTCAAGCACATGCAAAGAATGGGGAAGAGATCATCTGTCTAAATTCCAAATCAATATTCATAAGCAGTTCAGGACTTGGAGAAGAAGAGAGAAAAAAATATATATATTGAAAAAAAAAAAAAAAAAAAAAAAAAAAAGGGGCAAAACCAATGAGAATTCCATGCTCCAAATAATGAAAAATTGGGTAAACCAAGATAAGAACATCAATTGTTTGGTCTCCAGAAAGCGAAATGTTATAACTAACTCTTAAGCAATAAAGAAATATCATAGATAGAACCATTTGACTGAACAAATAAAGTTCTAATGGATAAAATGAGACATTGTTTACATTGTATTAATGCACCCTTTCAGATCCCAGATTGAAGACAGAAACAGAAATTGATCCTCAGAAAGCTATATCAATACTCTACCGCTGTTTTGCATCCAGCGATATCTAATAGAAATGCACAGTTAAATTAGATTACCTCTCCTTGTTGCAGATTCAAAATCCTCGACACTGATTTCCTGTATTGCTGGAGGAGTCCACTGAGGACCCTGAGAAAGGTCAGATGAACTACTCAGAAACATCCCAGCACCATCAGATGCAGAATAATGATGGTTATAGAGTTGGTTGCCTCTCACCCAGCTTCTACTTTCCTTACTGTTTGATGATCTAGAAGATCCATATAGTTGGATGCCATCATGTGAACCATATTGTAGCCCATCGGATTGAAATTGGAAATCCCATCTTGATGGGGGTGGCGAGAAGCTAGTATTAGTTCGCCAATAAGGCTCATGTGGACCCATTGACCAGTCCCTATTGGCCGTATGTGATCCATGTGGCCTTGAAGCCACACAACAAAGCGACCCCGTTTTAGCTATTTTCTATAAAACTCGCCAATACCAATTCCGCTTGCTATCAACATCTACAAAGTTCAGCAGTAGCCAACCCAGATAGACTTCACTACTTACAGGAAGAAGAGAGAATTTCCAAAATAAGTCACATTCAATGATGCAAACTGCTAACTACTACATCAACACGATGCAACATATAAGTGAACAGTAGGATTGTACATCCAAAGCTTAAAAAAGTTAGACAACTCTCTACATTTCAGTCTATAACTCAACTACTAAGAATCAGCAGTTCCTTTGTAAAACTTCAGTACTATTCTTCACCGGTACCAGCAGTACCAGATATGAACTCTGCTTATAATCCACCAAAAATCTTCAGGAAAATAAACATTCTTCAAAACTTCAATATTGGTCACAGTGGCAAACCTACCATGAAAACAAATGTATAAGATGTTGGTTTCAGACATAAACAACAAAATAATGCATTTGGATCTCAACAAATTAATATTTAAATATGCCAAGAGAGATAATGTCAATCAGATGTTGCCTAGACTAACATTGGAATTAAGATCCTCTATTTGTTTTCTACTATCCTTATCTAAAGTTATTTTATAATCCCGACTGTGTATTTAATTCCAATGGGTAATATCAAACCACTTCAACTAAAATTTTAAAAAGATAATTAAAATTCAAATTAAACATGCTTCAGTACATATATTTCAAGTGTTAAAAATAATAATAATAATAATAATATTACGTATATACACAAAGCATAGAAGAAAAACGAACAAAGGAGCCATTCCCTAAAACTGAACCACTGTTCATACTACTAATTTAGTTACAGCATATATTAACCACCATAACAAAACCCTGGACTAACCACATTCTTACATAAAAAACTTACATCATAATTATAAGCTACAAAATTTCATAACACCAAAAGTAGTAACAAAAGAATTAATTTTTCAATATGAGTCAATAAGTCTTTTCCCTTTTTTCCTAAACCCGAGGGTTGTCTTCGAGCTTAGTAAAACTAAAATTCAAACAATAGCAACAGTGCATATCTTCAAATTTCTCGTAAAATCCAAGAAAACATAAATGGGCAAATTTTTTTTTTTCAACACATTATTCAACAGAACCCACAAAATTTTCCTTTCTCCTTTACCAAGAAAACAGACTTATCAGCTAAAATTGATGCAAAACTCACTAAGCGAAGCGAAGAGACAAGGGAAGTACTTAATTGAAATTATTTAAGTTGCTAAAACACTAACGTAGAAAGGGAGAAAGAGATACCATTTGCACGTTTGTGAAGAACCACATAGCCGGTAGAAATGCTCCGTCTTGGCAACTGGTTGTGTGGAAAACCCTAATATACGAGGGAACGAGAGAGAGGAAGGAACATCGCCTTTTTGCAATTAGACCCTTCATTTCTCATGTAATGCCGTTTATACTACTCCATCCAACAATTATGTTGATTTATGCTCTCTAGAGTAGCAAACATATTTTGGTTTTGTTTTTTTACCTTGGGCAACGTTCTTCTATGTGCCATCAGTTTTGCTCCAATTTTTTTGTTTTTTTTCATTATAGTAACGTTTAGATTTGAACTTGAATCATTATTCTAAAGGACCAAAAAAAAAAAAAAAACAAAAAAAACAAAACAAAACAAAAGAAGGCAAATAAGTGGCTTCATTACTAGACTATTTCATGGCATACTTTGCTCCAAATTTAAAAAATTAGAAGATTAAAATTTTGATTAAAATTTAATACTAATAATAATAATAATAAAGGGATCAAATTATTTAGCAAGATTACTGATCAAATCATACAATTGAGAAGTTATCGCTTAATGGAAAGAAACCATCTAGTTGTCACATTTACAAATTCAAAAATTATACTTAGAATCTTAACAAGCCTCATTAATATTGACATATTATTATGCCACATTCAGTTGCTAAATGCTTTTGGTAAACAATTTTGTATTTATACCACTAAACTCTCATTTTTCATTTTAATAATGTTAAACTTATTAAAATATTTATTGAATTTTTTATTAAATAATATAGTAATATTTAATTGGTTTATTTATTTTTTATTCACTATCAATTTAATTGTTTGTTTATCAATAATTAGGTTAGAGCACTGAACCCTTCAGTGGTATGTATGGATTACTTTTTGTGTGATATCTAAATTGATATTTTTTTATATTTAAATGTTATTCTCTAATTGTAATGTGCACAAAAGCTATGTATATCATCTATTGATATATATTTTATTAATTAAAAAAATAACTTTTTAAAAAAAAATTAATTTTGAAAAACCTTTACAATATCTAAAAGTGAATATTCATTATGATAATATTTAGGTACATTAACTTATATTCATTTTAAACATTACTATTAGAAAACAATGTTTTAAAAACACTAATATATTATTTATATAACATGTTTATTTTTACAATTTATATTTTAATTGGAGATGTTTTTATATGAATATGTCAACTATATTGACATATGTAAACCAATAATTATTAAAAAAAAATATAAACCAATAACTTAGGTTATATCCATATATAGTAAATATTTTGTTATCTACTGTTTGCATTATTTTTGTGGCAATTACTTTATTATTGTTGCTACAATGCGGCCGATGATGAGGACTCTTGTAACCCTAACAGCAGTGACCTTTGATATGATGGACAAAGACAAAGGGTTACCAATGAATAAACGCATCTTGGAGCTTTTTTTCTTTCTATTTTCAGAGTGAATCCAGCAAAAAATTGAGCTAATAGATCTTATTTTATTTTATTTTTTACTCAAATGGATCGATAGATTTCATTTTTATCATTTTCTGCATACGATGCAGTAGAGTTAAATAAACTTATGTCAAGTCTACAAAATTTGTATTAGCTTTTTGTGTTTTTTTTTTTTTTTTTGGCCCCCAAAATTTGTAGTTGTTTGTTTGCATATTATTTTGGACAGACAAAAATTTAATTAGAAAATGTTATTAGTCATCATTTTGTTAATGGTAGCATTACTGATAGAAATATAAGGGTGATGTAATGATTATGTGATGATGGGTGTCAGGCAAAAAAATTAAAAAAGAGTAAGATGTCCAAAACATCAATAATAACAATAATAATAATAATAATAATAATAAAAAAAAAAATGTGCATGTAGAATCATCAATGTTGTTTTCCAATACAATTTTATTTGTCTACGTTTAGTCTCATTTAGTTTTTAACATGTGTGTCTCTTCTAATTATTTAATATTTTGAGTTAAAATCACTCAATTTTGAACTATAGTATTTGTTCAACAAAAACTCAATAAGGTTTCTAATACACACATTATTTTCCACACTAAGCAGGCCGGAGGAAAGTTTAGGGGGAATCATATAAATCTTCCAAACATAATGACAACCCTGCATATTTAACCCCTCTTCAGCATGCCAGGAGGTACATTTGCCACCCACAGCTGAGTGGGGCAAGATTGTCATTGGACTATAATATTGCTGATGAATACAACACAAATATTAAATATTATACAATATATATATATATATATATATATATACGTATGTATGTATGTTTATAATAATGAAAAACCCACCTACTACATCTACCTGTACTTCCAACTTAATCATTCACCAAAAATATATACTTCCAAGTTAATCATTAACGAATAACCATTACAGATAAATAAATAAATAATCATTAACAAATAACTATTCTTAATTTGAAATAAATGATCATGAACAAATAAATAGTCATTAACAAATATCTTCTTCTCTAATCCCATAGGTGGACCTCTCAATCTGGTTTAATAAATAACTATTTGGTTCTTATAACATATATATATATTTGGTATCCTGGAATTAGGCAAGACTAATTGTCTGGTTCAACTTTGTCTCTAAGGGTTTTCACATGAGACGCACACAACCCGAATCTTGTTGTCCCAGGTGCCACCACGCATTCCTCCAAAAGTGAAGAGGATTCATTGGAGGACATGGAGAGCCGAGAGAGACACCAAAATAATATCTTCCAATAATATCAAATGTAATACAAGATTCTCCACTCTGGCTAGTGTTTACCTATTTATTTATTTATTTATTGGTGAACCACTATGGTTAGTTTCAGGTTCACATACAGGGTATACAAAAGTGTTCTTCTTTAGACTGAAAAGCAGCCCGCAAACAATCTCTTGTAGAGTACATTTAACGTTTTCTGGCCCAAACTATAATATAATTCAATTCTTTATGGCTGAATGACGAGAAGGAAACAATCTTTAGAGGTTTTGTCTCAGACGAGCCTAATTTAATTGGGCCGCCCACTAAATTGGGTGTGCTACTGTTGTATAATATATATTTTATCTCATTCAGAGCTGCTCAACAAAGACGCCAGCAACGCTTTGTCGAAATTACTCTATACTGAATGAGGAAACCATGTTATTATACTTGGTACATATAAATTCAGTATAGGAGTATGAAATCTTTACTCCATTCGTCATTTCTTCATATGCTCATAAAGTTTACTCCTGTTTAATATATGACTGAACCATTTTAAATTTGGCGTAATCATATTTGACTAATTTTAAAATAATATAATACAATTTAGCCAGTCCCCGGCCTGTCTGGTAGAACAATATGGTATTACTATTACTTACTAGCTATTCCGTACACATGAGGGATTATAAGAGAGGCATTAGATAAGAAAGCCATATTGAGCTGGACATATGAAAACCCAGCTTCAAATATATTCTTACCTGTTTCCCTGGTTAGGTGACATCCGTCAGCAACAGTCTGTTGCAATGGATCAAGGACACTCTGTATGAATCTTAGACTTGTTCCATCTGCAGCAGTCATAAAAGTGTGGCAATGACAATAACATAGAGAAGTAGAAATTTTTGTTTTGCTATTGAATCTAACAGGTTCACTGGCTCATGTTACTACCTTTTGCTGCCACGTGCTCCACAAATAGGTAAAGCCCACCTGGTCTCAGCACTCTCTTCGCTTCTGAGAAAGTAGTAAACAGAGAAATTCATTTTTGGTGCAGGTAAAAAGTAATTTTCAATCCCATATATTTATGAAAAGATGTTCTAGGCTCTAGCAATTACCCTTCAAGGTCAAGTTGACATCTTTAACCGAACACAAAACAAGGGTTCCAACAATAGCATCAACTGAAGCATCATCTAAGGGGATAGCCTCCCCAACCTGAATAAGACCAAAGCCTTCAAAATCTAAAAAGCAACCTTCCAGTTCACTCTTACAACCAAAAAACATATATAAAAAAGAAATAAAATAATATAATTATAAAAAAAAATTATAAAAAAGTAATGATATTATACAATTCAGAAATGTACAACAGTATTTGGCTATCAAACATTTATGGTCCCAACTCCCATGGCATTAGACAAACAATGATAAGGTAAAGAATATGACAAATTTTAATTGACTTGTCACAGAGTTTTATTTATCTATCATAATCACAACATTTGATAAATATTTTGGTGTCCCAGCACGCCTATTAAACAAATTAGCAACTTTAGTAATTAATTTGCAAATATATTGATGAACAACATACCCTTACTAATGTTTCAACCATTTTTTAGGTATACCCAGCTAACAGTTACATATAAAAGTAAAGAACATAGAAAATTAATGCAATATTCAAATTTGTTTAACCATTCTAGTGCTCAAAGACTCATCATTATTTAAGAATCATCATTACTTAACAGTCGAGACTGCAGCCGAACTGACAAATGCTATGCTTCTTTATCTTCCGCTACCCAAGTTCCAAGACATACGGTAATATGGCAAGACGCCAATGCCGATTATTACCCAAAAAAAAAAAAGAAAGGAAAAGAAAAAAAAGAATCATCGTTATTTGATAGTTCATATGAATGCTCACCGATGATACCTAAGAATGAGAACAACTTACTAAAGAGGACAGATCAATCAATTCAAAATGACTAATTCAAAGTGCCACATATTTCGAGTATACAAAATTTTCAGGCACAAGTTACAATCATCCATAACAAGTTTGGAAGCTAACTTACTGCTTGTATAAACTTGAAATTGGGAAACGGCAGACCAGCATCCATGGCTGCAGCCTTTGCATATTTTTCCATCTTTCTGTTTGGATCAATGCCAATGACCTCAACACCATTATTCCCAGCATAGTATCCCATATTAGGACCTGTTCCAATCCCAATCTCCAAAACTTTCCCACCCTTTCCCTTCAGATTAGCAAATAGCTGTGACTTGTAACCTGCAATCTTCCCCATATAGTATAACAGAATCAAGCATAGTTAAAGCTGCATAAAACTAAATAATCTGAACCTTATTAGTTTCGACCACATAATTTGCATTAACCTCTTCTTCATAAGATTTCATGCCGGTATTCAAAACCAAAGCGTAGAATTCCTCGTACCAATCTGGTCTGGGAGGATGAACCCTCTTCAATATTGACTATATAAAATAACATAAAAAGAAAACCCATTACAAATTCCTTCCCCTTCTTTTCCAGTTTTCCAAGAAAATAGAATCAAGAATCTAAAACCCATTACAAAATTCATTATTCAGTTCAAGTTTTTTGCGTACGGCATAGTCGGAGAGAGAATCGGATTGGGAAGCGCTTGCGGGGCAAATGGGGAAGAAAGCTGTGGCTGTTGCTGCTTCCATGAAGCGTCTTCTTCCGCAGAAACATGAGCTACCGATACAGGGCAAGCTCCGGGAGAGAGACTTGCCGTTGGTTCTATTCGGTTCATCGACGATGACCCGACCCGAAGTATTGGAAGTCTCTGTGAAGTTGACACGTGGAGTATTGGTAGATGAGGATTGAGTGATGGAGACAAAATGGACCAGCGATGGAAGAAGCGAAGAAGAATGAAACATTATTATTATTATTATTATTTTTTTTTTTTGGGTCGCTTTGGTGTGCTCCTGCTGTTGGTGTCAGACTGTTAAGATTTGAATGGCGGAAACCAGGGACAATATTAGGATAGAATAAAAAGAATTTAAATGATTTTTTTATTATTATTTTTAACAGAAACATTGTCGTTTTAAATGCATAAAAGGCCTCATAGCTTACATAACATAAAGAATTTCATTTTTTTTTTAAACTTGATTAATATAAATTTACTATTACCTCAACACTTTCCTATGTAAATGAAAAACAAGCTCATCTGATAAAAGATGAAAATAAAATGATGAAAACTAACATTTTTATTAAATAATATTATAAAATATAATTATAATTTTTTATTGTTAATTTTTTAATTAATTATTAAAATTAATTGATAAAAATTATCAAATAAAAATTAATTATATTTTTCAGCAGTATAAAATCTAAATATAATTCGAATAAAATTTAAAAAAGTTTAAATGAAATTTTCCTTATAAAAACGTTGTCGTTTAAAACGATAGCTTACATCACACAAAGAATTTCATATGCCCCTTTTTTTTTTTTTTTTTTTTTTGGTAAACTTGATTAATATAAATTTACTAAAACCTCAAGAGTTTTCTCTTCACACCCTTTAAAAAAAATTTATTATTATTATTCTTATGATTATCATTATCATCATCATTATTAATATCATTATATGGTATTCGTGATGTGTATAATAATTCTAAGACAGCATAAAATAAAAATCTATAAAATTATATAATAAATAAACATATGAGCATATAATAAAATTTAGACCACACTAAATGGTACAAATAACTAAAAAAAAAAAATTATCAAACAAAATATATATTATTTTGAATAGTTAAAAACCCAAAATTCAACCTTATCAAATTAGGTTTGAATGAGATCATTTACAAATACTACTTAGTTGAAGAAAGAGAAAAGAGCATACATAAAAATAAAAATAATAATAATGAATACAAAAGATTGTTTTAAAAATTTTTATTTTAACCTCTTTAGGATGGTATTAGCCATTTTTATCATAATAAAACATCTAATTAGTTTTTCACTCCGTTTAACATGACTTATGAAATACTATTTTTCACTGATAAAGCTCAATGAAACTAGCCTTTCGATAGTTATTAGAAAAGTTTCAAGCATCCAAAACAGTTTCATGAAGCTTTTTTAGAAAAGCTAATGTGCGCAAGTAAAAATTATCTTAAACAAAGTCTACCTTCTAAACTCAATATTAATATCTTTGCCCCTTCCAAAAAGAATATATAATTTAAATTGATTATACACATGGGGAGTGAAATTGTGAATTATCCTTCCTTGAAACTGATCAGGTTTCAGAATCTTGCCACTAGATATACAAAAACGAGTAAATAGGACTCGTATGCAATTCAAGAACATGAATTTATCTTTATCATGATCTACATGTGGGTATTGGCAATGTGATTCATGTTACAACAGGTACAAAAATTTATAATGTTCTGCTTATTCACTGCTTATTCACAGAAGCATTAGAGAAAATATTTGGAGGACAGATTCCAATTTCAAAAACATGTTATCAGTAGTTGATTAAGCTCTAAAATACAGGCAGCTCTAATTCGCAGCAGCAGTGTTGTTGTTGTTGTTGTCATCACCATCAACAGAGCAGCTTTGATCCTCGGATGTAATTTCAATGTCATCTAATGTTAGAAAAGGGAAACAAGCTTAAATAACGAAATTCTTCAAAAAAAGGACACAGAGCAGAAAAGGCACTGCTCCTGAAAAAAATATGATAATCGACTGCCTATACCTTCACCATCATCTGAAGGAGCATACGCTGAACGCCTTGATCGCACTTGTTGGTGTGGAGTGGGCTGATGGACGTAGTACAGACAAGAGGAAGAAAGCCATCTCAGTATATACATTGTTAGACACAGAGATAAAATATATACAACAACGGTAGTCAACACATTGCTTGCCCTACTAACTGACTAATTGAAACACAACACCCCTTATACAATTAAACTAGGAAGTAATTGAACATGATCTGGAAGGAAAACGAAAACTTTCATAGTGTGTTAATGCTTTTTATTTGAGCGGACAACAGACAATGATGACTAATCCTCCTAGGTAATCCTCAGGTTTCTGGACACAAAGGTCATAAAAAAAATCAAAAATGTGATGCCAACCCAATTCAATGTGGAAAAACCCAAACTTCCTGACAATTGAGCCAAAAAAATATTTCAAGACTTAAATAATATGCATTTTTTTATTGTGTCAAAGTCTGCACTTAATATAAAGATCAGTAACCCTAAAAAGTAATTTGACTCTGGTTGTATGTAGCTTAAGCAAACTAGATAATAAGTTATCATGAAGCATCAAATACCTGCAACTTGGGGCGAAGTGCTTCAAGTGGTCCTTTAGGCTTTTGTGCCCCTTGCTGTTGAACATGTTCAAAAGATTGACTAAGACAATAGAAATTTGAACTTCAGATTGCATAACCAAGATAAGCAAAGTAATTACACAATCCAATTGAATACCTTTCCCAATGCCCAATCAGCAGAATCAAAATAAGCACGTTCGTGGTCCTGCCAGCAAATAACATATTGTTTTGAGTGATATTCAATTGGTAAAACAAATCTGGTTTAACACCTCCAGAAAGAGAGAAGAAAGATGAAGGAAAAGAATTAACATTTACCTTGGATATCAGTGGAGGCTTCTTTGGCATAATGCCCCCATATTTTTTCTTGATAGTTTCCTCCTACAGAAGACAGAATTATAGACAATTAAAGACCACATAAGTCACATGATGAACATGACAAAATCATGAATACTTTAAAAGCAAACTGATTCTGCCTGTTCATTATTAACAGGCAAAGTGCACACAAAGCTGAGAAATTATTCTGACATCATTACTAATCACAGTTTGGAATTCACAGACATCAAATAAAGCAAAAGTGAACATGTTCATTTCTTATGTGGTACTCCACAGCACTAGATATGAGATAACAACCATCTAAAATATTTTTAAAGAAATCTTTCGATTGAACAAATGACAAGGACGAAATCAGAAAGGATGTTTTAGTAAGTTCAAATTATATCAAAAGGCCATTACTTACTACAAACAAAACCCAACACGGTATTATTATATACAGATAGAGCAGTATACCTCCTGCTGAGGCGAAGGCATGGGGCTATCATCATGTTTATCCAAAGCATTTAGGTTTGCCTCCGGTTCGTCACCATCAACCTTATTTTTAAGTGCATCATCAGCAAGCTCTTGTTCCTTTACATCCTCAATGTTTGTACCTGACATTTTTGTGCTCTGAGTACAGGTGGCCCCTGCAAAAGTAGACAAGTGACATTATTCATCACGAGCAAATGTAAACAGGTAGAGCCATTTCCATGCATTGTCATTATGAGAGTTTTCTATAATTTTCGAACTACAAATAAATTACTTCTAAAATAAGATGAGCTTGATCATTTATGGCAGTCAATCGATTAAAACAACAAAACTAAAGTTTCAAGTGAATATAAACTAACAAAGTGCAAATCAAAATAAGCAACTACAGGTTATAAGTCATTCCGTACCCTATCACCGTAACTTTCTATTCATTCATATCAAAACCTTCAATTCAATTGCACTTCTCTAAGCTGATACTTTTACATTAACCTGTAAAGTTAAAAGCCTTATCATCATTTTCCCACCAGATTAAATTATATAAAATCAATTTGACTGCATAATTTCTAGCTAACTAGCTACAGTTTGAAGCTGCGGTAGAATGTGAATACAATTTACAAAAGATTGCTTTCATATATTGTCATGTCAAGGAACCAGTCTCAACTCTGCTGAATATCGTAACTAAGCGCTAAATTGAGAATTTTCCATGCTAAAGCATATAACAGTTGATTAGACGATAACAATTATCGATTGTGGAAACATTTTCAACTGAACCAATCAAAGTAGAAATTATAAACTACATCCTACACAAATCATGCATCAAAATTAAAAGATTATAGCTTCTGGTGGCAAATTCGAGTACCCATTTCGCGCCATTAGAATCCACTACAGGATAACACGACTTGACCAACCAGTCAGATAATGAAAAACCTTTCAAACCCATAATCAAAATTAAATAGAAAAATCAAGACATAGATGAATATATATCTATATATATATATATGAAATTGATAACAGGGACGCTAGTTTTCTCTATTTGCAACATAAATTTATTTCCGCCTATATTGATGAGTATCATACCTGTTTAAGTACAAAGAGAGAAAGAAGGAAAGTGAGATGGGCTATTTACCAGATCGGAAATCCAACAGCTAAGAAGCAGAAATAGAGGATCAGCTTGCAGAGCCGATTCCAGCAGGGTGTGAAGCCTAAATTGTACGCAACACGCACATTTCTATCGTGCGGTAGGTGTGGTCTTGGGCCTGGAGACTTGAGGCCTCATTGGAACACCACGTCATTCTTTGAGAGTCCGCCAAACTTGGGCCGCCAAAGGCTCGAAATTTAGGCCATATTTAGAATTTCTTTTAACTATTAATTCAAAGTAACAAACAAAAAATTTCTTAAATATATATAATTATATATGATATATATTTTATTTTTGAACGAAGGAATTCAAATTTAAAATTATTATTCGAAAATAGAAGGGACCGGCATGGAAAGACTATTATCCTTCTTTTTAAAATAGATATTGAATTTTACTATTTATCGAAAATGGTAATGATTTCAATTAGATCTATTGCTCATATGATAAATAATAATTAGTTTTTTTTAAAGTAATAATTAGATGTATTTAATATTATATTATTGAAAATTTTTTCAACTTAAATATCAATATTGATATTTGGTGAAGCTACCTTTTCATGAAAAATTTAAGTTGCTATCTTCATGTTCTTTAAGAATTTGTTTCATTTTTTTTTCTTTAATTACCATAAAAAATATTTTTTTTCTTTTTAAAAACTCTTCAAATAAATTAAAACATATGGTTAAAGATTCTTACTCATTTATTCTATAGATTTTTTTTCTTGCTCTTTTATTAAATAAAATGAAAACTTAATGGTTGACAAATTTTTTTTTATTCTTTTCTTTGAATTTCTTTTATTTATTTATTTATTTTGGATGAAGGTTGACAAATAAATTGGGAATAGCTAAGTAGGGGAGAAAAATGTGATACTTAGTTCCTTTCTTTCATTTCTCTTCTTTTGGTTGGGCAAGTTTAAATTTTAATTTTGACAAAGTGTAGGAAAAATATGTTTTTTCTTTCTTTTTATTTGTCTAAATATCAAAAGATTTTATCTTTAAGTGATTTTCTAGCATTAAATTTATTGTCATCAAAGATCCCTAAACTATACTATGAAGTAAGACAAGGTTGGTTCTAAAGAGGAAATTGAAATATTTTGCTTTGTGGTTATGTATTTTGGTTGAAATCTTGGCTCTCGGATATGAAACAAAAATGCAGCTGTTGTGGTGATTGTTCAAACCGATAGGTTTAGGTTTAGGTTTTTGTTTTTGTGTTTTTGCAATATCAAAATGAGTCAAAAGGACTTATTTTTTCATTCATTACTAGTGCCAACATATTACAAACATACTACAATGTCAATATAAAGAGATTACCTTCCATTTTAGCAAATGGGGATCAAAATCTCCAAAACAAAGCAGTTGATGGTATGAATGCAAGGTCTTGACCATGGCCAAATGCTAACTTGACACTTTAATAGGAATCTAGGTCGACTTACTCCTAAATTCATATTAAATTAGTCCGAATCAAAATTACGTTCAGATTCTAATAGTCACCTTGACCCCTAATTAAGTTGTGATTTAAAACTTTAGTATATCGAAGACACCACAATAGGTTATGGTATATCTTATTGATAAGTTAAGCTAGAACACTAGTTCTCTAATGGAGTTTTATGTGTTCTAAGACAACAAAGAGAAATCTTTGTCACAAATAATTTTCTGTATGAATAATGTTATGAATATTATTAAGAAATAAAGCCTTTTAAATAGGCTAGGGTTTACAAAAATCAAATCCTCAAATCAATAGATAGAATTGGCCAATAGGACTTTAGAAATGGATATTGTCGTTTTACCCTTTGTCTTTCTTATTGTAATTTGTATTAATTAATTCATTAATTTTGAAAGAGAAATTAATTAATTTACAATAAAAATATTAAAATTTCAAACTTCCTAAATAAATTTATCCAACGAGCAATTAAATAAAAATTAAAAATAAAATATTATTTCCAAAAATAAAAGTTAAATTTCAGATTTGGAAAGTATTTGACCAGCATTCCAAATAAGCTGTTCATTGAATCACCAGCTAATTTAGGTTTTAAATCAGATCAAATATGCCATGTAGGATGCCAAATAGGATTAGAACTGATCCCCACACGTTGCCATGGACTGAAATGATCAAAGCTTGCGTGGATTGCAAGTAAACTCATTCCTAACACTAACTCATGTAAATCCGGCCATGTTGAAGTTTGTGCACCTTTGGACATCCTTAGAAACCCTTGCTTCTGCCTTGGCATGATATCATGGCCTCTTGGTGAGCTCAAATATGTTCATAGGCCAAAAATCTCCAACCTTGCTATTGGAGTCCTTAAATGCACCAAAATACCTTCCCGAGTCCATTTTTGCCTTTACAACTTGCATGCTCATTATGGGTTTAGAATCTTCAGATATTAGTATGCCTTCTTGAGGTTTAATTACTCTTTGTATGAAGCTAACTAGATTGTCCTTAAACATCTTATCTTATGCTTTTGTAATTGATTCAGTCTTCAATTGTACAGGATCAAAACCCCAATGAGTTGTTGTTTGCACGGGTACAGGTGGGTTCTCATCACACTTGCTTATCTTTCATAGTTTTCCTCTAGTTGAAGTAGTCCCCTCATGGTTTGACACAAGTGACTTACTTCATTGGTTATAATTTGGGTCAACTTCAAGCTTACCACATCACCAAGCTTCCCTAAGTAGGTTAAGCTTTTGAAACTCCTTAAGCAACTTTCTAATCTGATATCTAAATTAGGTTTTAAAATTTAATTATAAATTATTGGTCTTCTTGAATACCTATGTGAGATCCCTAAACAAAATAGTTTCTAAATGACTTAAAAGAAACATGAGAAACAACAAAAACATCTCCCTCGGCTTTGAATACATTTGCCTCTGGTTTACATTAAAATATGGGTAACATTGTCACAAAGTCTAATATTCTTCCTTGGCAATATTACGTATTACATTCAACATGGTTCTAAGTTTCTCAAATCTTTCTCTTGGCAATGATTTGGTGAGGATATCAACAAATTACTCTTGTATTGGACAATGCACCAAGCTAGTCTCCTTATTTTTCTTAGCTTCTTTTATGCTATGGCATTTAACTATGATTTGTATAAAAGTTATAACTTTAGATTTTTATCAGTCATAAAGATTATTGAAATTGATGTTTGAAAATTCTATTACATTTTCCAATTTTTGGCACATATGATTTAAAAATTTTAATAATTCAATTTTTTTTTTACATTAAATACATGAAGCATATAAAAAGAAACTTAACTAAATGACATTTGATTTTAAGAATAAAAATTTTTGAAGACAATATGTAAATATTTAAAAAATTTTGTCTTTCTTAAAAATATTTCAAAAGATAAAGTACTTTTCCAATTTTACTTTCATAATTTTCTATTAAAAATAATTTTTTAAGATTTTTAAATAATTATTGATAAAAATATTTATTTATTGAATATATATTTAAAAATATTTATTTAGGTGTTTTTAGTATTTATTATAAGCTTAGGCCGTAAACTGTATGAAGGTTTTTTGTTTTTTTAGTCGTTTATAATAACGAAATTTTGGATGAAAAGTTAGCAAAGGATTAACGATATAAAAAATTAGTAAGTTTAGGGACAAATTTGTTGAAAAAAAATAATTTAAGGACATAAGTGTCATTAGCAGTATAGTTTGGGGACCTCTTATGACAATTCTTCTTCTTCTTCTTTTTTGGTTTAAATTTGCTTCCAGCTACAAAATATTTTAATAGGTTTTTTATCCTTTAAAATAACCCAAAAAAAAATGTATTGTCCATTTTCAAATACACAAATATCCAATATTATTGTTCATTTTACATGTTCAATATTTCATACTATTTAAGAAAAAAATTAAGTTAGAAAATTAGATTAATAGTTTACACATTAAAATTTTCAAGTGTAAAAAAACAATAGTTTTATATAACTTTACCCTTTTTTGTACTTTCATCCTTAAAATGTTTTTCTGTTTTTGGGCATTTAGCCTCCGAACTCAAATATGTGTTGCATCGTAAGAATCTAAACTATTTTCCATTAATTTCCTAACGGCATGTTTGGATAATGGTAAAGTTAGTGGGAATATAATTCCCTTGGAAAATTAATGATTTTCTTTTGTTTAAATATTTATTATGAGGTAGAAAAGTGTAGGTTCAGAAAATTAGATTCCCACCATTATAGAAAAGTATGTGGAAAAATTGTTCCTACTTATCAATGTGTCATTTTGAAAATCTCGGACAAAATAATTTTGAATTTTTTTTAAAATACATATTTACCCTTAATTTATTATACAATATTAAATTTAATTATTTATAAATATCAACTTTCCTATTATTCACCAAACATAACAAAAGAAAAATTAATTTTCAGAAAACTAATTCTTGGGAAACTACAATCCGAGAATCAATTTTCCTGCCAACTCTCACACTTCCCAAACGGGCCCAAAAGAAAAAGCACGTACAAGGCACATTGGTCATTACAATATGTGGGCTTAATGAGGGGGATCAGAATGCAAATTTATATAGTTTAGAGACAATAACACCAAAATTTCAACATATATATATTGTTGGTTAGAAAAAAATATATATAACACTATTGACTATTGGTACCATTAAATATTTTTAAAAAAATTGGTAGAAAAGATTAAAAAAATTAAATGTTTATAAATAAATGTATAATAATTTCTTCATAAAGAGTGGGGAAAAATTGAATTAATAATAAAACATATATATATATATATAAAGAAAAATAATTATTTAACAATAATTTTTATATAAACCCAAGCAAATAATTTAAAAGCATAAAAATATATTTTACTAAAACATAAGATAAAATAAAAAGTGTTATTTTTGGAGGGTGAAAGAACCAAGTTGGTTGAATCCTCTCAATATCCTGTTCCACAAAACCATAAATTTTTAAAAAATAGACTATTATACATGTATATCGAATCCAAAATATGAATGATCTTAAGCCGTACAATCCCAAATTGTGCATAAATCATAAGTTAGTTATTACATTATATAAATCAAACCAAAGTCAATTTCTTAGTCCTAGAGAGTTTAGAATACATCCAAAGGCATAAGACTAGAAGTAATGGTTTTTATACCACTACCAAATGACATAAATAGGTAATTTGGGTTCTATGCCCAGAAGATGGATTTTAGGGACAATGATTTTGAGGACAATAATTCTAAGGAGGATGATTTTTATTGGCTAGGAATGTTTGGCTAAAGCTTTTATATTATGACAAAAGTTTATTTGTATGACCAAAATTCATAGATGGAGATATGGAAGAACAAAATTTTTAGGACATGAAAATTGTTAAGATCAATTTTTAGCTTTCTGGTGGAAAAATATTTAGCTTAAATGTAATATTTTTGGCTTTTGAGATCAACATTTTAGGATCATCCTTTTGAGATCATTATATTTGACAACAATGTTTTTAACTTATAGAATGTTGAGCCTAAGAGCTTATTGTCTTAAGTTGAGATCAACATTTTGGGATAAAATATTGATCCTAGTTTTTAAAATACTTTTGGTCTAAAGTTTTGTTGGATGAATGGAGTATTTTATTTTTGTTTTAAGGCAAAAGATATTCTCATGGCAAAGATGAAGGATGAATATCAAAGGTAAAATGTAAGGTCAAAGGAATTGTTGCTTGCAAGAATCCCAATTGAAGTGGAAGTCTTATTATACTTTGTCTTTGATGGAGAGATATTATTGGTTTAGAATTTTAGTTTTGTTGGTATTACATGTGAAAGAGTTTTGGTTTTATTAGGATTAAAAATCACCAAAGGCTATATAAAGGAATAGATATTAGATTTCAACTACCTTTCTTGCTACACCCATACACTCTTGACAAAAATCAATTTTCAAGCATTTAAGTTGCCAGAGTTTCCCTATTTTGTAGATTTTCTTTCAGATTTCCAATTTTTTTATTTATTTTTTCATCAGTCTTAGATTGAATTTTGCTTGTAACAGTCCATTTAATCTTAAGGGAATAAAATAGTCCATTGGAAATCAGTTCCCTATTTTTGAGTACAATTGTTTGACCAGAAGTTATATTGGCACATTATTTTTATTTTTTCCTTTAAATTTCTCATAATTTGAAGGTAGTACACTTTTAAATACTTAGGAACATTGATTGTTAACTAAATAATCAACATATTTTTTTTGGCATGCTCAGTGGGACAAGGCCAAAATCGAATTTGAATCTATGGTGGATGCAAAAGCTTCTTAGTATCGTAATTAAAAAGCTACAAGCAAACTTCTATGACCATACTCGGAGAAAAAGATCTCCATGATAGTCAAGAACATCAGGCTGAACATAAAGATGGAGAAATTGAAAGGTCTTTATGACTTGATATGTTAATCAAAAAGTTATCTTAACAATTGAAGAATAGTTCAAAAAGACAAGAAAAAATAATTGGCCAACTTAGTGAAGTTTTGGATGAAACACTTAACAAGTTCATGGAAATGTTTTTTTAACAATCACAGTTTACTTAGGCTGCAATTGAAGGAGTTAAGCCATTAAAGCCTAGGGTCACCATTTCCAAGCGACGAATTAAAGCAAGGGATGACATTTAATCTATTGTTCTGATGGCAAACCAAGTTAGGACTAATGAAGTTAAGGTTATTTGCAAATTTTGCCACTGATATGGAATTTATATTGATAAGAACTTAAGTCGACTCGCTCCTAAAAGTATGGTTCGTTCCAAGACAAATTTTAATGGAAACCTCAATTCTTTATCAACCTGTGACTAAGAATTTTGGTATAGTGATGATGCCACAATAGAGAATGGAAAACCTATTGATAAGTCTAGAGTTTGAAAATACCACAAGCAAAGCTTGATAATTTCAATCGTTCTTAAAGGATCAAGAGAATAACTCACAATCATGCTGAAAATCCTTAAAATTATTTCATTCAACTAAAAGGTATGCCTATTTATAGGTAAAGTACAAATTTTAGTTTCTTAATAAAAATTGACATTAAACATTTTCCTAATCTTAATTTGACTAATCAACCTTCCTTTAATTGAAATTTGAAAAGGTTATTTAATTTAAACTTGGTTTTCTAATCAATTTTCCTTTAATTGAAATTAGAAAAGGTGATTTAATTACGTGATTAAGGCAAATTAAGAAACTAATTTGACACTTATTCTAATACAAAATAAACACAAAAATAGTTAAGATTCCTAATTACAATTTGGAAACTAATTAATAATTTGGACATCAAGAAAAGTCAATTAAGCCTTAAAGCTTATCAAATCCATACAAATGCCATATAGGACGCCATGTGACACTGCTACATTATCTTATGGTTACTACATCACTATGCCACTTCAGCAATATGCCATGTCACTATGCCACATCAGTAAAGGCTTTTCTTCATGAATTTGGCTATGTAATCCTATCCATTGGATCATCCTTGATTCACCTTCAAAGTAAATTTTCATTGAGAGCTAAACACCTCCTGAATTAAACTACTTAGTGCTTCTTTGAATCTTTTAGCTTGAGCTCATGTTATTGGTCCTATCTTCAATTGTATAGGATATTGGCTTAGCATGTTGTTCTTTTAGGCAGGTCCTCATTATTCTCCTCCTCTTACAAAGGATTTATTCTCAAATCAAAGTCATCACCTATAGAGATAAGTCAGAAAAATTAAAAATAGCATTAACATTATACTCACCTAGCAAATCTAAACAATATGCATTGTCGTTTAGTCTCCAACGCTTAGAAAGGTCGATCTCCTCTTGGCATAAGCTTAGACTTGTGCTGGGCTAGAAATTGTTCTTTCCTTAAATGTAGCCATCCCAATCTCCGGGTTCAAACACCAAAGGCATTCAGCCATTATTAGCTACATGTGCATATTGTTTCATTCTTCTTTCAACGTTTGCACATGCCTTCTCATCTATCTACGTTACAAATTTTGCCTTTTTCTTTCCATCAAGATTAACATGTTCACTTATAGGTAAAGATATTAAATCTAATAGAGTTAAAGGACTCATACCATATACAATGTCAAAAGAGAATATTTTGTAGCAGAATGCCCAATCTTATTATATGCAAATTCTACATGAGGCAAATAATCTTCGTAAGTTTGAATATTTCTACCAATTAAATCACGCAACAATATAGAAAAGTCATATTCACTACTTCAGTTTGATCATCTATTTATGGATGACAAGTAGTAGAGAATAATAATTTAGTACCTAACTTAGCCTACTATGTTTTCCAGAAATAACTTAGGAATTTAATATCTCTATCAGATATAATTGTTCTAGGTATCCCATGCAATTCTAACAACTTCTTTAAAGAATAAATCAACAATATGAGATGCATCATTAGTTTTGTTATATGCAAAGTGTGTATTTTAGTAAATCTCTTCTCGACAACAAAAACTGAATCCTTTCCATGCTTTGTCCTAGGTAAACCTAATACAAAGTTCATAGAAATATCTATCCATGGATAAGATGGAATAGCTAAAGGCATATACAACATGTAGGGTTGTAAATGTGATTTTAACTACTTACACTTAATGCATCACTCACAAATCCTCTCAATATTTCTTTTCAATTACAGCCAATAAAAATTCTCTTGTAGAATAGCTAAAGTTTTAGCTATTCCAAAACTCTAACCAATGCATATAACTTTTTATCATAAGTAGGATAGTTTAATGCTGCCCCACTTAGCTTCTTACAAAACTATGTGATGGGTGTTCCTTTATGCATCAAACCAGCACCTATACCTGTTCTTAAGGCATCAAATTCAATCTCAACAAAACCAATAAAGGAGCATCAGTAAGTTTTTCTTTCAACAAATTAAAAGACTTTTCTTGTTCCTCTCCCTAATGGAAACCTACACTCTTCTTGATAACCTTTATAAAAGATGTAGCAATGGTACTAAAATCTTTGACAAACCTTCTATAGAAGTTAGCCAACCTATGAAAGCTCTTAACATTTATGATTGTAGTTGGCGTGGACCACTCTTGAATGACCTTAATCTTCTCTTGAATGACCACTTATTACAAAGCCTAAAAAGACAAGCTCGGACTGACAAAAATTACACTTTTTAAGATTAGTAAACAATCTCTCTTTCCTAAGAACTTCTAAAATATGTTCTACATATTTTTTAAAACTTTTATTATATACAAGAATGTCGTTAAAATATATAACCACAAACCTACCAATAAAAGTATGCAAAACATGGTTCATTAATCTCATAAAAGTGGTAGGAGCATTAGTTAATCCAAATGGTATAACCAACCACTCATATAATGAGTGTTTTGTTTTAAAGGCAGTTTTCCACTCATTACCTTCCTTCATACATATTTAATGATAACTACTTCTAAGGTCAATCTTAGAAAACATGTATACACCACATAACTCATCAAGCATAAAACTAACCTAGGAATGAGATGCCTGTACTTAATAGTTATATTGTTAGTAGCTCTACAATCAACAAACATTCTCCATATTCCATCTTTTTTTAGGGACTAATAACACTGAAATAGCACACAGACTCATGCATTCTCTAATATCACATTTTTCGAACGATTCACTTACCTGACATTGAAGCTTCTTCGTTTCCTTGGAACTACTTGCTGATTGGGTAAGAATTGTTGCATCAGGAAAAAAGCCAATTTGATGCTCAGTCTCTCTAATTAGTGGAAGTCCTATTGGTGTCTCTTCAGGAAAGATATCATCAAATTCTTGCAAAAGAGAAACTACAAAATTAGGAAGTTTCCTTGTACATCATTATAAACATAGGCTTTTTCCATAAGAAAGCTCCCTTGATCTCACTTGCTTTTGCATAAAACCCTTTTTTTTTTTTCCTTTTCTTTTCTTTTTCTACCTCACTCATATACTTACCTAACTTATACTTGGAATGTGATTCGGCCGCATGGAGAAAATTACTTATAGGGGCCGTGTGATTTTTCTTGGCCTCTTCATCTTTATCAATGTCATCCTCTAATGATGGCATCCTCTAATGGTGGCATTGACTCATCATCTAACTCATCTTTTTCATCCTCAGACTCAATATCCCCATTATCCTTAAGTACCATGATTCTTCTATTTGGACATTGACTTGCAATATGCCGTATATCCTGACATTTAAAGTATAAAATATCTCGATTTCAGATACGATAGGGTCAATTTTACTAACCTGTTTGGTTAAAGTAGGGGGTTTCAGCCATAACACAAAAATTAGGCCTATTGGGTGCTTTTTCCTCTTGTTTCGGTCTAGGTGCTTTCTCATAGGTGGGATTCAATCTCTAATTTGCTGGACTTCACCTTCATTGATTCATTGAACCCCTAGTAGTGTCGTGGTAATACCCCTCCTCTTTAATTGTTGCTCAATTTTAACCAACATATGCAACATATCATCCATCTCTACGTAATGTTACAATTCAACTTGGTTTGCGATCTTCTTATTCAAACTCACCAAGAATCTTGCCATGGTAGCTTCAGGATCCTCCACAATGTCAGCCCTTATCATGAGAACCTCCATCTCTTTAGAATAATCCTCTACACTCTTGCTACGTGTGACAAAGATTGAAGCTTTTGATTGAGCATTTTATAGTAGTGACTAAGGATAAACCTTTTTTTCATGATTTGTTTCATCTCCTCCTAAGTCTCCATTAGACATTCACCTACTCTTCTTTGGGCTATGGACTTCTTGTCCCATTACTTAATGGCACAGTCTCCAAATTCTAGGATAGCAAGTTTAACCTTATCGGCTTCTGAGAAGTGTTGATAATCAAATACCATCTCCATGCATTGCTCTCATTCTAAGTAAGCTTCTAGATCGTTCTTGCCTTGAAAAGGTGGAATCTTGAGCTTAATACTACTTAAATCATCTTCCTAGTCTTTTATTGTCCTTCCATGTGGTTGTCTTGTGTAGGACTCAAATTCCTCCTCCAATTCATTTTCATAGTTACCATCTTTAAAGTCCTTTCGGGTTTCTCTATTTCCTTCTCTACCACATCCTCCTTATGGTACATTCCGAATAAGTTGTCGAAATATGGATGCTCTAGAATTTGCAGCTACTTGCAATTTGAGTTCCTCTATCTCCTTAACCATTGGCTGCATATCTCCCATTAAGGTGGTGAGCACACTGGCGTCAATCCTATCTTAAAGCTCAATGAATCCTCTTTATCTTTGGACATTTTACTTGCTGATTGTTAGTAATAAAAATAAAAAGATCCTCACTAATTCACTCCTTCATGTGTATCACTCAATTAAGGTGTCAAACTCTCTTGTTTAATGAATTAACACTCTAACCTTTTACTACTTAAGTTAAATCTACTTGGTTTTTTGCAAACTAATTTAAATTAATTCAAATTTTGCAAATAGGTTCAAACTAAATTTAACAATGAGTCTAAACAATGGCAAAGAAATCAAGAATCAAACAAGAAACTATAATATCTAGAATTCGGCTAACTAAAAGTGGAATAAAATAAATGCAAGTTTTCAGTGATAATTTGGTCAAGCAACAATAATAAAAGGTTTCAAAAATCAAATTGAAAAAGTTTGAAGAATAAAACCAGAAAATTAACCTTTTTAAAATTAACAAACTCAACTACAATATCAAATAGCTCTAACAACTTGAATTTCAATGATTTTAGATTTCTTCCTTTTTTTTTTTTTCAAAAAACAACAATGAAGTAAGATTTTTGATGCTACTAATAGGTATCAATTTGTTCTTCCACTTAAAATTTAAACAACTTTTTTGAAAATTACACAATTATAGTTTTTAGTGCAATTTTGGAACTTTGATGCTTGATGTAACTTTTTTTTTATGCAAGAAAGAATTGGGACAACCAACAAGAACAAAGCAAACAAGAATAACAATATAAATGATCAAAGAAAAAAAAAACTTAGAATGACAAGAAGAAAACAAACAATTTTTTTTTTCTATGGACGACAAGGATGAAAGGAAGAAAAATATGAAGCAATTCTTACCTAATGCAAAAATTACAGAACTAAATGATCAAACAAACAAAAACTATAAATGTAAGATAGATCAAACCTGTACTCAGAAAACCATGCTCTGATACCAAATTGATACGAATTTAGGTCAACTCTTTTCTAAACTCGTAACAAATAAATTATGAATCATTCTAAGACAAGTTTTGATGAAAACCTCAACTCTTCATCAGCTTATGACTAAGAACTTTGGTATAATGATGATGCCGTAATAAGGAATTGATGACCTATTGATAAGTTTAGGACTTGAATACCATAAGCAAAGCTTGATAAGTTTAATAGTTCTTAGAGAACCAAGAGAGTAATTCACAATTCTGCTGAAAATTCTTAAAACTATTTTATTTAACTAAGGTATGCATATTTATAGACAAAGTACAAATTCCAGTTTCCTAAAACAAAAAGTGACTTTAAACCTTTTTCCTAATCATAATTTGACTAATCAAACTTCCTTTAATTGAAATTAGGAAAGTGATTTAATTTAAACCTAATTTCCTAATCTTAATTTGACTAATTAACCTTCCTTTAATTGAAATTAGGAAATGTGATTTAATTACATGATTAAGGTAAATTAGGAAACTAATTTGACATTAGTCCAAATATCAAATAAACACAAAAATAATTAAGATTCCTAATTACAATTTGAAAACTAATTAATAACTTGGACACTAAGAAAAGTCAATTCAGCCTTAAAGCTTATCAATCAACATAAATGTCACATAGGATGCCATGTGACATTGTCACATCATCCTGTGGTTACCATGTCACTATGCCACTTCAGCAATATGCCACATCATCGTGCTAAGTCAGTAAAGGCTTTTCTTCATGAATTTGGCAATGTAATTCTAGATATTGGGCATTCCTTAATTCACCTTCTATAGCAAATTTTCCCTGAGAGCTAAACATCTCCTGAATTAAACCATTTAGTGTTTCTTTGGATCTTTTATCTTGAGTTTATGTTAGTGGTCCTATCTTCAATTGTATAGGATCTTAATTTCAGCTTGTTGTGCTTCTAGGTAGGTCTTCATTATACATGGTATACTAATCTTAGGTAGAAATCATTTTCACATGGTAAGAAATGGACAAAAGCTTCATGAGAAATTTATCTTATGGAGCATGAAGTTTCAATGCCTAATTTATCAAGGCTTTATCAAAAAGAAGGGGAGTCAATAGGTATTATTTCAATATTCTTGAACTAGAGTTTGTAAGATTGACATAAGATGGAGCTAAGGAAGAAGGCTAAACGAATTGAGCTTTGCGATTTATTTGAGCTAGCTAGCTTTTTAAGCCGTTCATTATGAAGACATAGTCAAGGAATAACATTAAAAGAAGATTTCATCCTATGGTAGTTATTATGGAGATCCTAATGTTGATATATAGGGTCGATGTTGACAATCAATATGGTGGAACAATTGAGATTTACTTGGCCCAAGTTATGGTTTCAGGACCATATACTTGCAGGGTCTTATTAAGATCGTTGAAAGCTCAAGTTCCTTAATTGACATATGATGCAAGGAATAATAGGTATGAACTAGAAAAGATTTACTCGTTTGACATTTCCAAGACTGATCAAATATTTAATCTTTTGTTTGAAGATAAAGTGGTTTGATTATCCAATGATCATGTTATTCCTACGAATGAGGAGATGAAGAATAAATTATATTACAAATGGTATAATATATGGACTCACTCTACATTAGTTGTTTTGTATTTCGATTCAAGGAATGATAGATAAAGGACCATTAAGGTACCTTGAAAATAAGTAGGATGACTAAGTAGAGCTAAATTTTATAGCCACTGAGCCTAGGCCATAAGGGGAGCAATGGTCTAAAGAAAAAAAAAAAAAACTCATTTAAGGTGGACGACCATATGAAATAGAGAAAATTGTTTTTGGCTAACCAAGCTATTTTCAATGGATTTGAGCTGAGCTTTATGATAATACATGTTTGGCCGGCGTAGGTGGTAATGTTGATCTTGGGTTGTGGGTTGACTATTTGTCATTTTGGATAGCCAACTTGCACAAGGTTAAAGTATGATCGAAGTTATGGTGCAATAATTTGTCTAGGGCTATTCATTTTAAAACAACTTAACGGCATTATTTATTTTTCTTAGATAAAATAATAAAATAAGGTGCATTATTTATACCATTATTTTCAGCCAAATGATGAAAATGAGTAATTTGGGTTCTAAGCCTAAAAGTGGATTATAGTGATAACGATTTTGGAAACGATATTCAAAGGGTGACAATTTTTGTTAAGCCAAAGAATGTTCAGCTAAGACTTTTATATTGATGGCCAAAGTTTATTTTATGGTCGAAATTCATTAATGGAGATATGGAGATCTGGACGAATAATTTTTATTAGGACACGAAAAATGTTGACATTAATATTTTTAACTTTGTAATGGTAGAATATTGAGCCTAAATGCAACATTTTTGGCTTTTTGAGATTAACATTATAGGATCAACCCTTAGAAATAAAAAATTTTGTGATCAATCTTTTGAGATCATCATATTTGATAACAACATTTTTGACTTATAGAATGTTGAGCCTAACAGTTTGTTTTTCTTGAGTTGAGATCAACATTTTGAGATAAAATGTTGATCCTAGATTTTAAAATATTTTTGGCCTAGAGTTTTGTTGAATGAACGGAAAACTTGTTTTATTTTTGTTTTAGGATAAATATCATAGATAAAAATATTACTTGTAAGAGCCTTATATGAAGTGGAAGTCTAATTATATTTGGTCTTTTATGGAAAGATATTATAGGTTCATAATTTTTGGATACAAGAATTCTAGTTCTATTGGGATTAAAGATCATCAAAGGCTATATAAAGGAATTAGATATTAGATTTCAACTACCTCTCTTGCTACACAAATACTCTCTTGATAGGAATTAATATTCAAGCATTCAGGTTTCATGAGTTTCCATATTTTCTAGATTTTCTTTTAGATTTCGATTTGTTTCTATTTTTTCATCATTACTTATTTGAATTTGGCTTGTAAAAGTCTTTTAATCTTAGTGCAATAAAAGCATATATTGGAAATTAGTTCTCTATTTTTTAGTACAATTGTTTGACTAGAAGTTATATTTGTATATTATTTTTACTTTTTTCCTTTAAACTTGTAATGTGAAGGTGACACACTCTTAAGCACTTAGGGACATTAACTAAATAATCAATATATCTTATTTCATAATTTATTCTTAACCTTTGAGTATTGTGGCTGGTGTTATAGCCTCGGGTGTAATGATTACTAGTATGATGGCCACTGGTGTTACGGCCATGATGGGCATGATTAATGCTATGGACATTATATATGTTGTAATGAGCATCGGTATTATGAGTGTGAATTGCCTATTGAGCATGAATGACCTTGTGATCGACATTAATAGTAAGCTATCAGATGGGCATGATTAGTGTGATAATGATAGTGAGCATGAATATGGTTGATACGTGACTTGATCCTAAACCCTTATTAAATTAGCCCAGATCAAAATTAAGTTCATATTCTAATGGCCACCTTGACCCCTAATCAACCTGTGAATAGAAATCTTGGTATATGTTGAAGATGCCACAATAGATTATGTATTGTCCTATTGATAAGTCAAACTAAAATGCTTGTTCTATATTCAGTGTTTTAGGTGTTCTAAGAGAACAAAAAGAAATCTTTCTCACAATAGTTTTTCTAGATGAATAATGTAGTGCCTTTTATTGAGAAAATAAGCCTTTAAATAGGCTAAAACAAAAATCAAAAACCCTAAAAACAATAAGTAAAATTGGCCAATATTGTTAAAATAATGATGTGGCCGAATTCCACAAGTCTTTCCTAATCTAATTTGTATTAATTAATTCCTTACTTTTGAAAGAGAAATTAATTAATTTACAATCAAAAAATATTAAAATTAAACCTTCCTAAATAAATTTTTCCAGCTAAAAAATAAAAAAACTATTTCCTAAAACAAAAGTCAAATTTCAGATTTGAAAAGTATTTAAATAGTTTTTCCAGTAAGCTGTCCTTGTCCTATCTCCATCTAATTTAGGCTCTAAATCTCATCCAATATGCCTAGTAGGATTAGAACTAGTTCTTACTCATTGTCATTGATTGGAGTAGTCAAAACTTGCTTGGAATGCAAATAAACTCCTTCCCAGCATGAAACAAGCAAAACCCGGCCAATATAGAAGCTTGGACGCTAATGACATGCTTGGGTGCTCTTGCTTCTACCTTGGTATGATTTTATGACCTTCTGTTAAGCTCAATCACATTTATAAACTCATAAACTTGCCCCTTGCTGCTTGGAGTCTTCAAATGCACCAAAATAGCTTTCCGGATCCATTTCTGCCTTTAAAACTTGAATGCTCAGCACGGGCTTAGAATCTTCTAGTATAATTTTGCCTTCTTGAGATTTAATTACTCTTTGTATGAAACCAACAAGATTTTCCTTCAATCTCTTAGCTTGAGCTCTAGTAATTGGCCTGATCTTCAGTTGTACAGGATCAACACCCTAGCAAGTAGTTGGTTGTACTAGTACAGGTGGGTTCTCATCATTCCCTTCCTTTTGAGAGTGATTTGTCCTCAAATCGGAATCCTCACCTGCAGAAAAATGAGACAAATTAGAAACATTAAAAGTAGCACTCACATTGTAGTCACCTGGTAAATCAAGCTTGTAGGTGTTCTCATTGACCCTCTCCAAAACTAGAAAAGGTCCATCTCTTTGAGGCATAAGCTTTAACTTGTGTTGTTCAGGAAACTTCTCTTTTCTTAAGTGCAACCAAACCTAGTCATTTGGTTCAAACACCATCTTAATTCAGCCTTGATTAGCATCTTTAGCATACTGCTCAGTCCTCCTTTCAATATTTGCTCTAGTTTTCTTATGAATGTGCTTGACAAACTTAGCTTTTTGTTTACCATCTAGATTAGGACGTTCACTTAAAGATAAATGTGTTAAATATAATGGAGTTAAAGGATTAAAACCATAAACAATTTTAAATGGTGAATATTTAGTAGCATAATATATGGTTTTATTATAAACAAACTCAACACGAGGCAAACATTCTTCCCAAGTTCTCGAATTTCTACTAATTAATACTCTTAACAATACAGACAAAGTTCTATTTACTACTTTAGTTTGACCATCAGTCTGTGGATGACAAATAGTGAAAAATAAAAGTTTTGTGCCTAGCTTAGCCCACAATGTCTTCCAAAAGTAACTTAAAAACTTAGCATCCTTATATGAAATAATGGTCCTAGGCATGCCATGTAGTCTGATCACTGTATATGATGCATCATCAGTTTTATTACATGCTATGAAGTATGCCATCTTAGAAAACCTATCAAAAAAAAAAAAAAAAAAAGAATCTTTGCCCATCCTTGACCTAGGTAATACCAATACAAAATCCATAGATAAATCTATCTAAGGATGAAAAGTAATAGGTACCAGCATATACAAACCATGTGGTTTCAACTTAGATTTTAATTTTCTACACATGAGACACTTCTCACACATCCTCTTTACATCCCTCCTCATATTTGGCCAATCGAAATGTTCTTATAATATGGAAAAAATTTTTGCTACACCAAAGTGTCCCATTAAACCCCCATCTTAACCTTCCCTAACAAGTAATTATCTAATGTCACAACAAGGCATGCAAAGTTGACTTTTCCGAAATAGGTATCCATCAAATATATAGAATTTATTATAACCATGTTTAGCACAATTTCTATATATCTTACCAAAGTCACTATCATGCTCATAAATTTCCTTTAATTGTTCAAAACCAAGCAATGTAGCATCTAAGGTTGAAAACAACATATACCTTTGGGATAAATCATCGATTACCATATTTTCTTTACCTTTCTTATAGTGGATGACATAGGAAAAAGGCTTAATGAATTCAATCCACTTCCCATGCCATTGATAAGCTTTCCTTGGCATTTGATATGCTTCAAAGATTCATGATCTGTATGGATCACAAATTCCTTCGGCATCAAGTAATGTTGCCATGTCTCCAAAGCTCGAACTAAAGCATACATCTATTTGTCATAGGTTGGATAATTCAATGCTGCCCTATTCAATTTCTCACTAAAGGATGCTATAGCTCTTCCTTCTTGCATCAACACAGCTCCAATACCTATACCTGAGGCATCACATTCAATTTCAAAAGTTTTAGAAAAATTTAGTAAAACCAATAAAGGAGCATTAGTTAATTTTTCTTTCAACAAGTAAAAAGACTTCTCTTGTGCTTCTTCCCATTGGACCCTCACACTCTTCTTGACTATTTCGGTCAATGGTGCTGTAATAATACTAAAACCTTTGACAAATTCTCTTGTAGAAGCTAGCCAAACCATGAAAACTTCTTAAGTACAATCTTTGTTTCCTAAGTGCCTCTAAAACTAATTTAAGATGTTCTACATATTCATCTAAAATCCTACAATATACAAGAATATTATCAAAATAAACAACCAAAAATTTCCCAATGAATGGATGCATGACATGGTTCATTAGTCTCAGGAAAGTGCTAGGTGCATTAGTTAATCCAAACGGCATTACTAACCACTCATACAAACCATATTCTGTCTTAAACACAGTCTTCCACTTATCTCCCTCTTTCATTCTTATTTGATGATACCCACTCTATCAATTTTTGAAAACATGCATGCACCATATAATTCATCAAGTATATCATCTAATTTAGGAATAGGATGTCTATACTTGATAGTGATGTTATTAATAGCCCTAAAACCTACGCACATTCTCCAAGATCCATCTTTCTTAGGTACTAACAACACATTTACAGCACATGGACTCATGCTTTCTCTAATGTAACCTTTGTCTAGCAATTCATTTACATGTCATTGAAGCTCCTTTGTCTCCTCGAGAATACTTATATATGCAAGTCTATTAGGAATTGCGGATCCAGGGATAAAATCTATTTGGTGTTTAATCCCTCGAATAGGTGGCAAACCACTAGGAATATCCTCCGAAAAAATATCATTAAACTCTTACAAAAGAGAAAAAATAGAGCTCGGCAATATAGGCTCTTCACGGTTAGCTAGATGATTTAAAAATGCATCTTTATACATCATGACCAGCATATGTTTTTTATTTAAAAATGCCTTTTTAACCTGACCTTAACTAAGATAAAAGTTGTTTTTTTTTTCTTCTCTTCCTTTTTCTTCTCACTCTCAGGTTTTGAAAGCTTACTTGAGTGATGCAGCTCAGTTTTTTTCTCTTGTTTGCTTGTTAAAGCTATTGGTGGCATGATGGTTTTCTCCCTTTGCCATTTAGCCTCCCTCCTTTGTCGCATTGGCATTTGATCTCTAAACAGCTCCCTTGGTGTCAACAGCTCAAGCTTAATTTTCTTACCTTTAAATCGAAACACAATGGAATTTTCTCAGTCATAGTGTATGGTATTCTTGTTAATTTGCCATGATCTTCCCAATAAAATATGTCATGCATGCATAGGTACAACACCACACAAAACCGCATCCACATAGTTATCAATACTAAACTTTATCTTGGTTTATTTATTTACCTTCATCTCTCCACTATCATTAAGCCATTGAAGTCTATATGGTTTTGGATGTTTGATTGTTGTTATACTTAATTTCTCCACCACAATAGTGCTAATAACATTGGTACAAATTCTACTATCTATAATCATATTACAAATATTACCTTAAATATCACATTGAGTATGGAAGATGTTTTCTCTTTGCGCCTGTTCTTCATCTTTATACACGGCCAAGACTCTATGTGCCACCAAACTTAACTGGCCTTTAAAGCCTTTTGAGTTATAGGTTTATCATGTTCTTCATCTTTGGATTCTCTTTCATCCTGCTCAATTTTGGCTTTAGATGCTTCACTATCATATTCCAACTCTCCATTATCCTTTAGCACCATAATTCTTCTATTTGGATATTGATTGGCAATATGTCCATGGCCCTGACATTTAAAATACACAATATCACGAGCTCTCAATGGTTTAGAATTAGATTTACCACTCGGTTTTGGTGCTTATGTAGATTTGGTCTAGGTATCTATTGCTTCAACTTTAGTCTTAGCTTGAATGCGGTATTACTTCTCCAACTAGTTGAATTTGACCTTCAGCTGCTTGAAGCTCTTTTAAGCTATGTGTCACCACCCCTCCTTTTAAGTTGGTTATCAATTTTGATGGCAAAATGCAACATCTCTTCCGATTCCACATACTACTATAATTCCACTTGGTTGGCAATCTCTCAGTTTAGTCCTTTAAGAAACCTAGCCATTGTTGCCTCACGGTCTTCATTGAAGCTCAGCCTCATCATGAGCATCTCTATCTTCTTGTAATAGTCCACTACCTATCTATTTCCTTGAGATAAAGATTGTAATCTCTAACGCAACATACAGTGATAATGGCTTGGTACAAACCTCTTCCTCATGGCTCTTTTCATTTGCCTCCAGATGATTATTGACTCATCACCAACTTTCCTTCGGGTAGTTTGTTCATTGTTCCACCATTTTAATGCATAGTTTCCAATTTCTAAGGCTACCAGCTTAACTTTTTTTGCCTCTGAATAATTATGACAATCAAAGATCATCTCCATATGTTCTTCCCATTCTAATTAAGCCTCTAGATCACTCTTTTCCAAAAATGGTGGTATACTAACCTTGATATTTCCTAAATGATCATCTTCTTCTTGGTGTTATCTACCATGGTTTTACCTTCCTTGAAGTGCAAACATGTCTTTGTACTCCTCAAAATTGTCTCCAAAGTCCCCTTCTCTAATTTCTTTCCAAATCTATCCATAGCCTCCTCTATCTCGACCATGTCCTCCTTGTCGTTCCATCCTAGGGTTTGATATTATTTTTTGGTTCTCAAACCTACTGATCCTTTGATCAAATTGATCAAATCGAGCATTCATCCTTTGTAATTGCTTCAACACCACCTGCATGTCAGTAAGTTCGACTGAACTCCCTGATGCTGTAGATTCTCCCTTGAATCCCACGGAATCCTATCCAAGTTCTCTTATAGAATCACCTCCTCTTCTTATTCTTGAATCTATCATGTTAGTGAAATAATGCAGGAAATCTCACCAAGTTCACTCCCTCATGTGTATCACTCAAACAAGGTCTCGTTCACTCGTATTTTCATACTAGTTTCAGCTTTGGACCTTCTTTTAGGTTCATAATCTCTTATGTTTTTTTACTCAGAGACTATCTCAAAGTTCTAATAAAACACACTTAAAACCAGCAGCTAGATTACAAGTATGTCCTAATTAAACGCATCAATAAAGCAGAAGCAAGAAGCAAGCAAATTCTGAGTGAATTATAAAATCTACTCTCGGTTTTACTATCCAAAAATGAAGAAAATAACAAAGGCAATTTTCAAATTTAGCAAGGTAATAAGCCAGAATATTAGAGACCAAAATTCAAGGATCAATTTAGAAAAGGATTCAATTAATTGACAAGAACACAATTTCGAACAAAATATGAGATAGTCGTTGGTTGTAGTTTTTGTAATTTAGGTCTTTATATCAAATCCTTCAACCAATTATAATCCAATCAATTTACCTAATCAAAATTAAAACCAGCAAGGAAAATAATAATAAACCAAATCAATAAGAACTAACATGAAAACCAACCAACAAACTAGAAAGCGAACATAAATTTGGCTAAGCAAAAGGAAACCCTAATTTGGCTATGAATTTTTTTTTTTTTTCATGCAGAAAATGTATGGGCAGAAAACAACCTTAACCTAATGCTAAAGTTGTAGAATAACACAAAAATAAAATAAAGCAAATAAGATAGATCAAACCTAAATAGAATTCGGCTCTGATACCAAATGATATGAACTTAGGTTGACTTGCTCCTAAATTCGTATTAAATTAGCCCGGATCAAAATTAAGTTCAGATTCTACTAGCCACCTTGACCTGTACTCAACTTGTGAATAGAAATCTTGATATATGTCAAAGACACCATAATAGGTTAGGGATTGTCCTATTGATAAGTCAAACTAAAATGCTCGTTCTCTATTCGGTATTTTAGGTGTTTCAAGAGAATAAAGAGAAATCTTTCTCACAATAATTTTTCTGGATGAATAAGGTAGTGTCATTTATTAAGAAAATAAGCCTTTAAATAGGCTAAAGTAACAAAAATCAAAAACTTTAAAAACAATAAGTAAAACCGGCCAATATAGCTAAAACCATGATGTGGTCGAATTTCATAAGTCTTTTCTAATCTAATTTATATTAATTAATTCCTTAATTTTGAAAGAGGAATTAATTAATTTACAATCAAAAAAATATTAACATTCAACCTTCCTAAATAAATTTGTTCAGCAAATAATTAAATAAAAAAATAAAAGACTACTTCCTAAAATAAAAGTCAAATTTTAGATTTGGAAAGTAGTTGACTAGATTTTCCAATAAGCTATCCTTGTCCAATCTTCAACTAATTTAGACTCCAAATCTGATCTAATATACGTTGTAAAATGCCTAGTATGATTAGAACTGGTTCCCACATGTTGCCATTGATAGTCTTGGATTGCAAGTAAGCTCCTTTCCAACGCCAAACAAGCAAAACTCGGCCAATGTAGAGGCCTGGATGCTAATGAAATGCTTGGGCGCCCTTACTTCTACCTTGGAATGATTTTATGACCTCTTGTTAAGCTCAATCATGTTCGTAAGCTCACAAACTCGTCCTTTACTACCCAGAGTCTTCAAATGCACTAAAACAACTTTCTAGGTCCATTTATGCCTTTAAAACCTGAATGTTTAGCACGGGCTTAGGATCTTCTAGTATAACTATGCCGTCTTGAGATTTAATTACTCCTTTTATGAAACTAACAAGATTTTCCTTAAACCTTTTAGTTTAAGCTCTAGTAATTGGTCTGGTCTTCAATTGTACAGGATCAGCACCCCAGCAAGTAGTTGGTTGTAGGGGTATAGGCGGGTTCTCATCAATGGGCGTCAAATGATAAGTAATAATTAGATGTCTTTAAAAAAAGGTAATAATTAGATGTATTTAATTTCATATTATAGGGATTTTTTTGACTTAAATATGAATATTGATATTTGGTGAAGCTACCTTTTGAAAGAAAATTTAAGTTTCTATCTTCATGCTCATTGAGTGTTTTTTTTTCTTTTTTTCTTTTTTGTTTTTCTTGAATTACCATTAAAAATATATATATTTTTTCTTTTAAAAGATTCTTCAAAAAATTAAAATATGTGGTTAAACACTCTTGCTCATTTATTCTAAAGATTTTTTCCTACTTTTGTATTAAATAAAACGAAAACTTAAACGGTTAACATAAAATGAAAACTTAATGATTGACAAGTTTTTTACTTTTTATGTTTTTAATAATTTTTGGATGAAGGCTGAAAAATAAATTGGGAATAGCTAAGTATGGGAGAAAAATGTGGTACTTAAGTAATTTATTTAATTTTTCCTATATTAGCTAGGTCAATTTTAATTTTATATTTTGAGAGAATATGGAAAAATATGTTTTTTTTTCTTTTTCCAGTGGGGGTATTCAATTAGGAGTTTAATGAATTTAAAAGAAATTAATATCTTTAATGGAATTTATGGATTTTCTTAGAATTTTATATACGCCACATGGACTTTATTAGAATCCTATATGAAATTTAATGGAGTTTATGGGACTTATATTATAGGCTTTAATAGATCTTGATAGAATTATGATGATTGTTTTCTTCATATAACTTATTTTAATATTTTGGTGAAAAATATAATTTATTTGAATAGAACAACTCTACAATAAGCATAGTTTTTTTAATTTTTATTTATTTATTTTTATCGTACCATAACCATTGTTGAACATTTATATTGTCATGCAAATTAACAAATATTAACAAATAGGCAAACAACATACACATGAATGTCAAATTTGAATAATATCATCCTTGAAATATTAAAAAAAAAAATTATAAATAGAAATAAAAAAAAAAAACACTAACAATATGAATTATAATATATTAAAATAAAATTAGATAAATATATTAAATAATCTTGTACCATCTCTATTATTTATTATTATACCCAAAATTTTATTAAAAAAATCATTGTTTATTACTTTGATTTCTTACGTTTTAGGCATCTATCTACATATTTGAGGCTATTGTATTTCTCCATTCATTAGTATTCTCTCATCGTTGCTCATGACTTTCAAACAACTCTTCAACATTATTCTCTTCGATTTCTTGTATTAATAATAATGATTGAGATTTTTCATTTGGCTCTATAGGAAACTCATCAGAAAGATATTCCTTGGAAAGAAAACTATGCAATCCCACACAAGCTAAAACTAGCTTTGATTGTGCCTTAAATGGAAATGGAGGTGTAGGCTTAAAAGCTATGAATATAGAATATACTAAATATCCTCTTAATTACATTTTTTAAAGGAGAATGATGGAGATTAAACAATTCAGATGCAGTTTTAGGGTGACAACTTGAATAAGAAAAATCTTACAAATGGTATCGAACCCTTCATAATGGAGCTAAAAATTGTAACAATTTGGAAATCCATAACCCATTAGAAAATATTTACCTAAATATATAAGGTATTAATAATTAATTCATAAATATTATTTTTGCAAAAGTTAGTATGAATTAAAACATATATAATAAAAAGATATACACTTTGCAGCACTTTAAGTCCATTCCTCCTTTATAAAGCATTATTTAACAATTTGGAATCATGAGCCAAACCTTCCCATCCACTAAGCACGTATATGAGCTCCAAATCAAAGTTAAAAGCGGTTATACATTTTGCCAAAAATTTCCATCGTGATTACGATAGCTACTTACAGCACGACCCTTTACTGTTGTTGGTATATGTGTGCCATCAATAGCTCCAATACAATCCTAAGATAAATAATAAATTTTCTAATTAACATAAAGCATAAGGTGTTAAAATGATAATTATAACACTAATAATAACAAAACTATAATTATAATAATTACTATTACTAAAAAAGTAAATATGTAAAATATCCATTACTTATCTTGAAGTAAAGGTAAAATCTTGTATGTTCTGTTATTTTACTTGACACTGTAGGTTTTGATTTAATCGTCATATTTGGTACTATTGTGTTCAAAGCCCTCAAAATTTTATTGAAGTTTTGCTTATTGTAAAATGTGATCAATTAAACTTTCCACGAGTCATATGATAGCTAGAATTTTAACGTATGATAAGTAAAAAGGTTATAAGAATTTCTTCAATGCAAATGAGTCTTGTATCTAGCAAATGTGTGTTTTCTCTAATAATTTTACATAACTTAAAAAACACTTTAGGATACGTATCGTTTAGTTGTCAAAAATGTTGAGGATCTTCTTTCAATTCTTTATGAATATAATTATATTCCTTAGTAGTGACTGATCATTGAACCAGTGGATGTTCAATATATTCATCACATATGCTAATCATTAGTGAATTTACTATCTCAAGCATTGCTTGATTTGTCAACAATAGTGATTTAATGGTTTCATAAAATTCTTCATATTCTTGTGTATCTCTTTCTCTCACTTCTTCTTGTTCCATTTTCTCTATTTATCTAAAACATAACATCAACTATTAGTGGAAAATATAAAATGCAATAAAAAAATAATAATACCATGAAGGAAAAAAAATAAAACTCTCTAATGAAAAATTCAATTCAGTACAAATTGAACAATTTAAACAATAAACAATCTGAGCAAAGGAAAAAATTGACTTAAACAAACTAGTGAGAAAAAATATACCAAAACTAATATCCTATTTCATAAAATAGTCAATCATGTCCAAATAGCCAAACATATATTTAACACTCATTCCATATTAATCCATTTTTTGAATCAATGCCACTGCTTTATAGCAACCATGATTATCTAAATTTGAAGTCTCTTTGACAGCATTTTAAATATCATTCTTCGTCTCTTTTTCACTAATTTTCATTTTCCTTTTCTACATTAGGCTATACATTCCCCAATTTCAATGGCAATTTTTCCAATTGAATCCAAACAATAAGAAAGTTTTTTCTAAAAGATCAACTCGAGTAGTGTTTTGATCAAATGAACAAGTATTCCCTTCATATTCGCTTCTAGTTTGTTTTCTTTGAATAGTATTTTCTCATGAGAACTTCTAAATTTGGATCGAGTTTTGACATTGATGATTCATTATGTCCAAGTGTTTAATATGATGGATCAAGTTGAGTTTACATATATGCCTTGTTATTCTTATCATAAACATAACAATCTATCCTAACATGTGTAATTTCTTCTTGCCCATAAATTCTTGCAACGGTATCATATCCTAATCCAATAGATTTTTTTTTTTCCAATGGCAGTTCCATTTCCAATAGCAATTTTTAAATCCTCAAATTCAATAAAAGTGTCTGTGCTAAGGTGTTTGTGGTTTGGATGAGACTAACAAATATAAAATAAAATAAAAAAACATATAATATTTTGTTAACATAAATAACTACAAAAAATATATAAGATATAATATAAAATAAATTCTTATGAAAATTTATAATCTCAACTTAAAGTAATTATTCTATATTTTATCTGTGGCAGTGAATCTTCGTATGGCTGCATCCCACTCAAAACCATAGTTGAAACACATGACTTGAGAAAGTGTTTGATAATGCGGTTCTAGACCATTTCATGAAACTCTAATACTGAGTATAATTTTTCTTACACCCAAGTCCTTCATTAAGTTTAGGAAGCACCTTGCCTTCCACAAGTTTGCTGAATACACTATTATTGTCACACAATCCATAATTACCAGTATAAACTATTAGTTCCAATAACATATTACTCTCTTGCAAGGTCCATGTATTATATACAGTTTTATTGTTTAGTTGTGAATTGTGATATCCCGTTACAAAGTACATTGAAATTTTTTTCACGTTAACCGAGGTTGACTGGTTTGACTGCCGTTAACCGAGAAGGGGTAAATTTTGACTTTTTGTTCCGAGTGGAATTTTGCATTTACCGTGGTACTGTAGCGAAGTACATGCCATCCCGAGTTTGTAAACTAGTAGCATGTCGAAATCGGAGCCACCATTTGAAAGTTATAAGTAAAATAAGTTGAGTTCCAGACTATCCGAGGGTGCCAAGTTTGACTTTTTATTTATGTAGAATTTTGATTTGACTCTTGTATGGTTCTAAAGGACTCATCGATACGAGTTCATGGATTAGCAGCACGCCTAATTTGGACATTTGATTGAAACGTTATGGACCTACAAAATTTCTCGAATATCGTAATATTTTATTAGTATTTTAAACGTGTGTAAACCATGTGCATAGTGTGTGCCATGTGTCACTCTCTCAGTAGTGAATAGTATCACCCACGGGTGGCTTTTATTTGGCCAAAATGCATGAGCCAAGAGAGAGAGGAGAGAGAGAAAGAGAGAGAGAGAGAGAAGAGAAACCATCACCTGCCACCGCCATTTCAACTCTTTTCCAGCCACCCCTTTCTATAGATGCTTGACCACCTTATAGCCCAACCCATTTCCCATTGAACCCTAGAAAGATCACGGCCAGCCGACCACCAACGAGCTCGGATCGAGGCTTTTTCCTGCGGCGGCACCAATTTCTTCAAACAAAGATTTCTCTCAAATCCGACCTTCGTTTACCTCACTGCCAATCCTAATACGTCACCCGTCCTCCGATCTATCACCCCATCAACAATCACGGCCAGTTGCCACTGGATGCGCCACCGGCGGTAATGGTTTCCGGTGACCATGGCAGCTCATCGGGAACCAATTTTCGGCAGGTTCCCAGTCACACCGCCCACCTTCTTCCACTAATTCCGACCCCCTGAACCCAAATCTGAGGTCGATTTCTTCCAACTCGCACTGGTTTGTGAGATCCAAGGATCCAAAACTTCAGACTTTTCCGGTGAGATTCCGGCCACCTTGGGTCCGATCTTCGGGAAGTGAGACCTAATATGTGATCCTCGTTCCTTAAGCTTCATTTTGGTATATTATTTGCAAATTTTAATTACCGTTGTGTTAGCTTCCCTGGGTACTGTGTGTTAATTATCCGAATAAAATATTAGTTTAACTGGTCTTTCATAATATTGATATTTTAGGAGCACATGAGGGTCGTGGGACTGATCCTGTGGAGGATCTCGATTGATGCGCGTGCTCAAGGTGAGTGACCTACCTTCAAAAATTATTTTGGGTTGATAAATTGTATATATCATTTGTGTTGATCATATATAATTGAAAATTTCATATTATGTGTTAAATATTTATCTAAATTCTATTTGGAATTTTTATGTTATAATGGGTGAAATAATTAGATGTGATTTGGAAATTATAATTTTTGATATTTAATTAATTACGGATTTAATTTATTTAAATTATTGTGGGAGTAAATTGTGGATTAATTATATTTGATAGAATTTTTATATGTGGAACTATGCATCGTGAGTTTTATTGTGATTTTAATTTAATTTTATTGAAATTGATTTCTTTGAGAAATTGAGGATATATATATTCTTGGAATTATTATACTTAAAAATATTTTATTTAAATACTTGATTATTGATGGAGTTTCAATCACTGGATTTAAGTGATTAATCTTTACGGATAATTAAAAGAGAAATGTGAAAATATTATGGGTTGAAAGGTGATGTGAAGCAACGAATTGAAAAGGGAAATTATGTGATTTCAATTTTTAAAAATATATTGATTTTATGATTTTTAGACGCACTCATACAGTACTAGTGTTCTTTACTGTATTTATATGGATATGATTAGTATGCATGATTAGGCCATTGGACTTGAGGGCTGGCAGGATATAATGCACAATGAGCACTAGCTGCCCCCTCCATGGCCAGATGACTGTTGATAGCATTGGCCCGGTGGGATACCACGGTGATCGGATACAGGTTCTCTCTTACCCTCCCCTTTAGATGGTGCTTTGGGACGCTGAACACCGTCGGACATCACTGGTATATAGTATGGTGCGTCAGGATATTTTGACATGATTTCTTAAACAAAAATATGTTTTAAAATCATATTTTTAAAATAGAATGGATTTAATTATGGGCTTATTATTTAATTAATTGGTGTCTCTCATTATTTTATTTATTGCATGTTAATTGCATTTTATTTATTAATTAGTGTTTCTTGATTATTTCATTGAGTTAATTCTTGGTTAATTAAATTGATTTGTGCTAGATGCTTCTAGTATGAATTTTTAGCATTTATTTATTTATTTATTGTGACCTTGTGTATCTCATGGTATTCTATCATAAATTCTATTAATTGTTATGCAATTATTCCCAAGGTAAAATTTAATTTCGCAATATTTCATTTATTTATTTATGGACTTCTCTTATTTTGGAATATACGAATTATAGGGTTTTGCGAAATGTTTTGAATGGGGAACATTTCATACTGAGTGGATTGTGAGTGTTTTGAGTACAAATATTATTTTCAAATATTGTTATTATTATTGTACATTAGAACTGGGTCACTTACTAAGATGGCTAACATCTCATATTGTTAAATTTCGTTCCCCTAGGCTCATGTTGTAGGCGTTGATTGATCAGGATAAGTTCGACGACGAGATCGTTCCCAAGAGGCCGTGAAGTCTTCATTCCTCATTTTGCTATCTTGTAATATTTCTTTCTATCTCGTATTGTAATAACTCTCATACTTAGAATTCTTTTAATGCTCTATATACTACATTGGACATATTATATAAATTAATTATGCATTAATTTCCTGCTATTTGTTTGAAATGCTGCAAACTGTGGATATAAATTGTAGTAAGGTGGAAGGAATAAGGAGGTGTGTTTAGGAGTATGTTTTTTGTGTAGAAAATTTTGTGGTAAATCCAACCCTTAGGGGAGATGCTGCTGGATTTTCCATTGGGGTTCTTGTAAGGTTTCCCTAGGATCAGGGCTTATCTAGGGCTCCAGTAAGGAATCTTGGTCAGGTCCTGATAGATTGGTATCAGAGCATAGGTTCTTGTATTCCTAAGGGACTGTACATTGCTGTGCACCCCATCCGTAAATTTGCTATGATGTGTAGGCGGGGCACACGTTTTACCCGAGAGGGCTCGGCTAAGAGTTCCGAAAGCAGATTGAGCTTTAGAAATCTCGTATCTCAGTTGACTCGAGCCTTAGGAAGCTCAAGTGGTAGTAACTATACCGTGGACCAAGCCCGAAGATTGGGAGCTGTGAGCTTTGATGGAACCCAAGGTCCAGCCGTAGCCATGAATTGGTTGTCCAACATGAAAAAGATCTTAGAAGAAGGGATGTAATGCTTTGACGAGGATATGGTTAAGATCTCTGACTTCATGTTCAAGGGTGGGCAAGGAAGTGGTGGAAGGTGGAGAAGACATGTAGAAGACATACATGGGACCAGTGTAAGAATGCTTTCACCATAGAGTACTAGCCTTTTGCTTATTGTGAGGCCCAGATATGAGAGTTTGAGGAGCTACGTCAGGGGAGTATAACTGTCTCAGAGTATGAGCGGAGGTTTTGGGAGTTGTTAGAATTTTGCATGCATTTAATCTCGGATGATAATGCAAAAAAGATAAGATTTATAGATGGATTGACTAAGAACATAGCCCTAACTCTTGCCAGATCAGTGCATCCCACTTACCAGTCTGCTCGAGATGCTGAGCTTGAGTTGAAGAGCAGGTCGAGATGCATAGGTCGAGATGTAGGTCTTTCGAGGGTTCCTATGTGGGGGCACCTAGTCAGGGAGCATAAAAAAAGGGTCATAGTTCAGGCTCCTCAGGTAGTGGAAAACAGAGCCCGCGAGGTACCTTTCCGCGGAGAGGTCACCGAGCACCCCAGCTCGCTTGTCACTCTATTAGCGGTGGTGTGAATTCTTATCAGCAGTCCGATCTTGGTCCAAAGCCACATTGTAAACTCTGCAGTAGACCACATTATGGACCTTGCCAGTGGAGTGGCACATGTTTTCAATGTGGCAAGGCGGGCCACATGAAGAGAGATTGCCCTTATGGCGATACTGGAGTGTTAAGGGTGAGCCCACTAGCACAACAGGCTAGGATCTACGGGTCAAAGTTCTCGAGGAAGTCAAGCGGTAGGAGGTTCCTCGAGGTCAGCCCAACAGCCTGCCGGGTTGAGCAGAGGTAGAGGCTAGAGGCCCCAACAAACAGGCCAGGGTCGAGTGTTTGCGATGATACAGCAAGAAGCCCTCGCTACCACAAAAGTGGTTACAGGTACGCTAAACATTTTTGATAATGATGCACTTGTACTTATAGACCTGGGAGCAACACATTCCTTCATCTCCAAAGAGTTCATCACTAGAAATTGCATAACTCCCATTCCTTTAAGTTGCTTACTAGGAATTGCCACTCCTGCAGGAGCTCGCCATTATGGCCTAGTCAAATAGTTAAGGGTTGCATTTTCTGTATCGAAGATCAAGTAATAGAAGCAGACCTAATCTTATTGGACCTAATCTTAGGCATGGATTGGTTGGCAAGGAACTATACCTCCGTGGATTGTTATAATAAGGAAGTGACGTTCAAAAGATTAGAACTGCCTGAGGTAGTGTTTCGTGGAGAAGTTGGGAGACCTTTACCAAGATTGATTTCGGCCCTCATCGTTAAAAAGCTACTAAATAAAGGTTATCAAGGTTACTTATCCCATGTGGTGGATACCTAGATGAGTGAGGTTAGCTTGGAAGATGTGGCTGTCGTGAGTGACTTTCCAGATGTGTTTCTCGATGAGTTACCAGGGTTGCTACCGGAGAGGGAAGTTGACTTCTATATTGAATTGGTTCCGAGCACTGCACCTATTTCATTACAATCGTATCGCATGCCTTCAGTGGAGTTAAGAGAATTAAAGATACAATTGCAAGATTTGGTGGATAAGGGATTTATTAGACCAAGTGTATCACCGTGGGGAGCCCCTGTGTTGTTTGTAAAGAAGAAGGATGGCAGCCTGAGGTTGTGTATCGACTACCGACAACTCAATAAGGTGATCATTCCTAATCGCTATCCACTGCCAAGTATAGATGACCTTTTCAATCAACTTCAAGCCTCCAAGGTATTTTCTAAGATTGACTTAAGGTTTGGCTATCACCAATTAAGGATCAGGAAATCAAATATTTCTAAGACTGCCTTCAGGACGAGATACGGGCACTATGAATTCTTAGTGATGTCATTCGAGCTTACCAATGCCCCAACAGCTTTCATGGATTTGATGAATCGGGTGTTTCGTTCGTACTTGGACCGTTTCATCATCGTGTTCATAGATGACATTTTGATCTATTCTAGGAGCCAAGAGGAGCATGTGAAGCATTTGAAGAGAGTGCTCCAAACTCTAAAACAGCATCGACTTTATGCTAAATTTGACAAGTGTGAGTTTTGGTTAAATCAAGTGGGTTTCTTGGACACATTGTGTCGGCCGAGGGTATTTATGTGGATCCTGAGAAGGTGAAGGCAGTGTTGAATTAGGAGCGCCCTACTACTGTGAGGGAAGTACAAAGTTTTCTTGGCTTACTGGGATACTACTGTCGTTTTATAGAATGGTTTTCGAGAATTGGCAAATCACTTCACAACTTCATTCAAAAGAATATTGAATTTAGATGGACAGATAGGAGTGAGCAGAGTTTTTAGGAATTGAAGTAAAGGTTAACATCTACACCTATCTTAACTTTACCTAATGGGAATGAGGGTTATGAAGTCTATTCGATGCATCCCATCAAGGTTTGGGTTGCCTTCTAATGCAGAATCAAAGGGTGGTAGTGTATGCCTCATGGCAATTGAAGCAGCACGAGCAAAACTACCCTACACATGACTTAGAGTTAGCGGTGGTAGTCTTTGCTCTAAAGAAGTGGAGGCATTACGTGTATGGGGCCACGTGCCAAATTTACACCGGCCACAAGAGCCTCAAGTATATTTTCACTCAGAAGGAATTAAATATGAGGCAAAGGAGATGGATGGAGTTGTTGAAGGATTATGAATATGTGATTGATTATCACCTGAGCAAGGCAAATGTAATAATGGATGCTTTGAGTAGGAAGGCTACCAGATCCCTTGCCTACATCCAAGCCATCCAACTACTTCTTATGGTGGAGTTGAAGAAAATGGGGGTGTTAATGCATATGCATCCTTCCAGAGTCCGTATGGCTAGTTTTCAAGTGCAACTAGTATTAGTGGATCGTATATTGGAGACTCAAATGGAAGACCCTAAGTTGAGAACAATTAAGAGCAAGGTATAAAAAGGTTTTGACCCGGAGTTTTCCATAAGGAGGGATGGAGCCCTCGTGTATAAAGGAAGACTTTGCATTCCTGATATTCCAGAACTCAAATGGGAGATCCTAGAGGAGGCCCACAATTTGATATATGCAATGCACCCTGGGAGTACCAAGATGGGTTGGACACTCATTAAGTACTATTGGTGGATTGGTATGAAAAGGAAAGTAGCATATTTCGTATCAAAATGCTTAATTTGTCAACAAGTGAAGGCAGAAAGACAGAAGCTTGTAGGGCTACTCCAACCCTTACCTATTTCCGTATGGAAGTGGGAAAAACTCAATATGGATTTTGTGTTCAAGCTTCCCCCTACACCTAGGAGATACGATGGCATTTGGGTGATCATTGATCGTCTTACCAAGTTGGCACACTTTTTATCAGTGCGAGAGCGTTTCTCACCCAAGAAATTGGCCCAGTTGTTTGTACAATGTATTGTGAGTCTTCATGGAGTATCGATTGCCATCGTATCTGATCCATGTTTTACTTCACGATTATGATGGAAGTTGGCAAATGCGTTAGGATAAGGCTTAATTACAGTACCACTTTCCATCCGCAAACGGATGGGCAAGCGGAGCGTACTATTCAGACCTTAGAAGATATGCTAAGATCTTGCGTTATGCAATTTTGTGGAAGTTGGGATGAACAACTACCGCTGATAGAATTTGTTTATAATAATAACCACCAAGTGAGGATCGAGATCTCCCCGTATGAGGCTTTATAAGGGAGGCAATGTCGGACACCATTGTGCTGGAGTGAAGTAGGAGAAGAAAGACTCCTTGCGGTGAATAATGCAATTGGGTCTGAATATTTACGGATGACCTTAGATAAGGTGAGGATCCTAGAATGGTTGAAGGCTACCCAAGATAGACAGAAAAGGTATGCCGATATGCATAGGAAGGATTTGGAATTTGAAGTTGGAGATTGGGTATTCTTAAAGTTGTGGCCATGGAAAGGAGTAGTACGCCTTGGTCGATGAGGTAGGTTAAGTCCTCGTTATGTTGGGCCTTATGAGATTACAGAGAGGATTGGCCCCTGTGGCATATAGATTAGTATTACCTGAAGAGTTAGCATGGGTGCACAACGTGTTTCATGTTTCAATGCTACGGATATACATCGCCAACCCATCGCATTTGTTCGAGATGCTAGACATTGAATTGAGGGAAGACCTATCCTACGTAGAGCAACCAGTTCAGATCCTAGATCGTGAAGAGCGAGTATTTCGCAATAAGACCATCCCCTTAGTAAAGGTCTTATGACGAAATCATCTAGTTGAGGAAGCGACATGGGAACTCGAGGCGCAGATGTGTGACCAGTACCCCTATCTGTGTCAGTGACATGTGAAATTTTGAGGATGAAATATTTTGTAAAGGGAAAATGATGTAATATCCCGTTCCAAAGTACACCGAAAGTTTTTTCACGTTAACCGAGGTTGGCCTAGTTTAACTGCCGTTGACCAAGAAGGGGTAAATTTTGACTTTTTGTTCTGGGTGGAATTTTGCATTTACTGTGGTACCATAGCGAAGTACATGTCATCTCGAGTTCGTAGACTAGTAGTACGTCAAAATTAGAGCCATTGTTTGAAAGTTATGAGTAAAATAAGTTGCGGTACGAACTGTCCGAGGGTGCTAAGTTTGACTTTTTATTTATATTGAATTTTGATTTGACTCTTGTATGGTTGTAAAGGACTTGTTGATACGAATTCATGATTAGCAGCATATCTAATTTGGACATTTGGTTGAAAAGTTATTGACCTGCAAAGTTTTCCCAATGCCTTAATATTTTATTAATATTTTAAACATGTGTAAAACGTGTGCATAGTGTGTGCCTCGTGTCACTCTCTCAGCCTGTCCCATGAGTGAACAGCATCACCCATGGGTCGCTTTTATTTGGCCAAAACCCATGAGCCAAGAGAGAGAGGAGAGAGAGAAACGGAGAGAGAAAGAGATGAGAGAAACCACCATCGCCCACTGCTGTTTCAACCCTTTTCCGGCCACCCCTTTCTACACGCACCTGAACACCTTGTAGCCCAATCCATTTCCAGTCGAGCCCTAGAAAGATCATGGCCAGCTGACTATCGACGCGTCCCGAATGAGGTTTTTCCTGTGGCGGTGCCGATTTCTTCAAACCGAGATTTCTCTCCAATCCGACCTCTGTTTACCTCACCGCTATCCCAATGGGTCACCCGTCCTCCGATCTATCAACCCATCAACAATCACGGCCAGTAGCCATCGGACGTACCACCAACGGTAACAGTTTCTGGTGACCATAGCGGCTCATCGAGGAACCAATTTCCGGTAGGTTCCCAGTCACAACGACCACCTTCTTCCACTAATTCCGACCCCTTGAGGTTGGTTTCTTCCAACTCACAGTGGAATGTGAGATCCGAGGATCCAAAGCCCGAGACCTTTCCGGTAAGATTTCGGTCACCTTGAGTCTGATCTCCGGGAGGTGAGACCTAATCCGTGATCCTCGTTCCCTAAGCTTTATTTTGGTATATTATTCACAAATTTTAGTTATCGTTGTGTTAGCTTCCCTGGGTACCGTAACGTATGTTAATTATCCGAATAAAATATTAGTTTAATTGGTCTTTCATAATATTGATATTTTAGGAGCACGTGTGGGTCGTGGGACTGATCCTGTGGAGGATCTCGATTGATGCGCGTGCTCAAGGTGAGTGACCCACCTTCAAAAATTATTTTGGGTTGATAAATTGTATATACCATTTGTGTTGATTATATATAATTGAAAATTTCATATTATGTGTTAAATATTTATCTAAATTCTATTTGGAATTTTTAGGTCATTATGGGTGAAATAATTAGATGTGATTTGGAAATTATAAGTTTTGATATTTAATTAATTACAGATTTAATTTATTTAAATTATTGTGGGAGTAAATTGTGGATTAATTATGTTTGATAGAATGTTTTTATGTGGAATTATGCATTGTGAGTTTTATTGTGATTTTAATTTAATTTTATTGAAATTGATTTCTTTGAGAAATTGAGGATATATATATTATTGGAATTATTGATGGAGTTTCAATTAGTAGGTTTAAGTGATTAATCTTTACGGATAATTAAAAGAGAAATGTGAGAATATTATGGGTCCAAAGGTGATGTGAACCAACGGATTGGAAAAGGAAATTATGATATTTCGATTTTTAAAAATATATTGATTTTATGATTTTTAGACGCACTCATACAGTACAGAACAGTACCGATGTTCTGTACTGTATTTATATGAATATGATTAGAGTGCATGATTAAGCCATTGGACTTGAGGGCTGGCAGAGTATAATGCACAGTGAGCATCAACGGCCCCCTCCATGGCCAAGTGATTGTTGATAGCATCAGTCCGGTGGGACACCACGATGACCGGATACAGGTTCTCTCTTACCCTCCCTGTCAGACTATGCTTTGAGACGCTGGGTACCGTTGGACATCACTGGTATATAGTATGGTGCGTTAGAATATTTTGACATGATTTCTTAAATGGAAATATGTTTTAAAATCATATTTTTAGAATTTAATGGATTTAATTGTGGTCTTATTATTTAATTAATTGGTGTCTCTCATTATTTTATTTATTGCATGTTAATTGCATTTTATTTATTAATTAGTATTTCTTGATTGTTTCATTAATTTAATTCTTGGTTAATTAAATTGATTTGTGCTAGATGCTTCTAATATGAATTTTTAGCATTTATTTATTTATTTATTGTGACCTTATGTATCTAATGGTATTCTATTATAAATTCTATTAATTGTTATGCAATTATTTCCAAGGTAAAATTTAATTTCTCAATATTTCATTTATTTATTTATGGACTTCTCTTATTTTAGGATATACGAATTATAGGGTTTTGCGAAATGTTTTGAATGGGGAACATTTCCTACTGAGTGGATTGTGAGTGTCTTGAGTATAAATATTATTTTCAAATATTGCTATTATTATTGTACATTAGAACTGGATCACTCACTGAGATGGCTAACATCTCATATTTCTAAATTTCGTTCTCCTACGCTTAGGTTGTATGCGTTGATCGATCAGGGCAAGTTCGACGGCGTGATTGTTCCCAAGAGTCCACAAAGTCTTCGTTTCCTCATTTTGCTATCTTGTAATATTTCTTTCTATCTCGTATTGTAATAACTCTCATTCTTAGAATTCTTTTAATGCTTTGTATACTACGTTGGATATATTGTATAAATTAATTATGCATTGATTTCCTGCTATTTGTTTGAAGTGCTGCGAATTGTAGATATAAATTGTAGTAAGGTAGAAGGAACAAGGGGATGTGTTTAGGAGTGTGTTTTGTGTGTAGGAAATTTTGTGGTAAGTCAAACCCTTAGGGAAGATGCTACCGGATTTTCCATAGGAGATCCAGTACGGTTTTCCTGGGATCAGGACTTGTCTATGGTTTCGATAAAGAATCTTGGTCGGATCCTGACATGAATCTTCCATTGTAACAATGAGTGTCTACTAATTAGTATCAACATAGTAGCATTTTATAAAATATTAAAGCATATGTTAATATGTAATTTCTTTTATATGTTGTACATGTATATATATAAATATATATAGATATAATTTAAAGTTACACATATATATTTTTATGTATGACTTAAGGTACACATATATATATTTTTATATATTGACAGTAAAGAGTAAAATATATATGTATAAAAGAAAAAGGGACTTGGTGACCTTGAGGCTTATGTGCACAAAGCTCAACCTTGCAAAAGCTATCTTTTTTATATATTTTTTTTTTATTTTTTAAATCTAGTCTGTATTAGTTATCTGCTACCTGCAAATTAAAAACAACCATTATGTGAAAGGAACATGAAAGATATATACAAAACAAATATCTCTAAAGATGGTGAAGCACAAACATTAGGCCACAAATGCATTTTCCAATATATACAATTCAAATTTTCAACCAATTTTTACAAAACGTATAACACTAGCTTAATAAATTGATGAACAAATTCTAAATACCCCTTTATGTTTTCTTCTATAAGCTCTACTATATATTTAAAATAAGAATTTCAAACTTTACTCTTCTATATGTTTCTAAACTCAAATTAAAATTTATTTTTCAGATAGTAGTTTTCCATGATATAAAAAATCAAAACTTTCATTTAACCTCTCTACTATGTATGTGGGTGTGTGTGTGTGTGTGCATATATGTGTATATATATACATATACAATCCGTCTATGGTGCGGACGGTCCTCATGCGAATCACAGTATTGGTGACTGTTTTTCATAGTATTAGTGACAATTTTCTAAAAAACCATCGTTCGTACTATGAAAAACCGTCATTAATACTGCGGTCTTCATGCGGACCGTCCTTACCATAGAATTTCCGTATACATATATATATATATATATATATATATATATGAGATCAAAAAGAGACTCTGAGATTGAAAAGCTAGGCCAAAATATTCACAAAAGGTGGAGAATCAAAATCCTCCTACCATTTCCCTTCTACATTTTAGAAACAAGAAAAATAATCATAACAAATTAGATATGCAGATTTAAGCATTAATTTATTTACTTTACTTGGAAGAGGAAAAAATATTTATTTGTCATCATTAATAAACATTCATTATCCATTGATTCTACATATTTTAAATAGATTATCACCATCTATTAAGGTTTCACACACACACACACACACACACACACACATATATAAATATATATATATATATATATTATAAATTAAGCCTATAATAAACAATTAATTAAAAAAAACACAAACACACACAAAAAATAGCATCGGAAAACACAACATAACTAACACTTTTCAATTTCCTGTGAAAAAAAAAAAAGAAAGAAAGAAAGTAGCATTTATCAATATTATACTGGATTATACACATACGCAATTCACAAAGCTCATGTTAATTTTTTTTTTTACTAAGTTAACAAACTAACAATAGTACTACTACACTAATTAGCAATCAATAGGTCCAATGGAAAAAGAAAAGGCACAAAGCTTATGTAATTGATAAAGTTGTTCACGTTGCATTTTAGCTCTAGTTTTACCCCATACATATGCCTTTTTGTTTTTTTTTTTTAAATCCCTTCATTCTCTTTGTCATTATTGTTTTTATTATCACTATAACTAGGCTTTTAAACAACTTTAGTATGGGAGATCTTGATGGGTTAAACAAGTATGAAATATATATTTAACATAATTATTTCTTCAATCGATGACCTTTTCTTGAAATATTGGAAGACTGTTCAAAAGGCAAACACAACAAGGGTTTTTTATATATAAAAAATTAGACACAAAACTTTTTTGTTTGTATATGAACTATGGTACATGGATGTTCTACAGAATATGAAGTATATGAGATAGATGGTATATTATTTTTAGCTTACTCCTAATCCTACAATGATTATAAACAGGAAGAAAAAATTGAGTAAAATCAGTTACTCAAATTATTTGGCAAAACAATTTGTTATAGAAACCGATATTTTGCTAGAAATACCATGATTTCATTTGTGTATATGTCCAAACATTGGAAAATAGAAAAAATACATACATGAGATTGACCTTTTTCTTTGGGATGGAATCTGATGAAATCTGTGGAGTGCAAGCTGGATTTGTGAAGGCTTTGAGTATTTATATCTAACATCCCAAAAATCCAATCAAATCCATAATTTTATAAAGTCTTTCTATGTTAATGACATTTTGAATATCAATAGACTTTTAAAAAGTCATAAATGAATACCATCAAATTTATATAGATTGCATAAAATTCTGAGTTGAATACTCCAATACTTTAATAAATTCCATAGAAATCTTAATTGAATATCTTTTGAATTTTAAAATCTTTTTAAATCCATCAAACTCATACTTCAATACACCCCCTAAATATCAAAGGATTTTACTTTGAGTGAATTTTTGGCATTAAATTTATTGTCATCGAAGATCTCTAAACTATATTCTTAAGAGAGGGAAGGTCAGTTTTAAACAGGAAAAGTAAGTACTTCGCTTAGCGGTTATGTATTTTGGTTGTTCAAATCGATAGGTTAGGATTTTGTTTTTGTGTTTGTGCAATAAAAAAAAAAAAAAAAAACTTTTAGTTATTCATTCATTACTAGTACCAACATATTACAAACGTACTATTAAGTCTAGAAAAGGTTAGAGAGGGGCTTGAATAGGCTTTTTAGATATTTTAGACTTCTTTTTTATAATTAAAAAATAAAGAACCTGTAAGAGCCTAGACCTAGTTCATATCATCTCCATATCCCCAAACTACAAATTCAGTTTTATAATTCAATAGTTGAGAACTTGATCCTCCTACAAAGAGGAAATATAAATGCAATAAAGTAATCAATGAGGATTGAGACAAGGATTCAATCCTTACACAATCAAAAAATAAAAATGTTGAAAATTACAGATGAGGACTCAATCATCTTTTGTTTTATTTTTCTTAAGACTTGTGGAAGGATCCTTGTAAAACTTCATGCCTAGATGATGAAGGAATCAACGCCAGCACCAATTTGAATAAGCAAATCTACGCAGACTTAGTGTTTTGCTATATTTGTTTGAAGTCTTAACAGAAGCATTCAATAGGCTATGTGCCATATCTTGAAGGTTCAGGAAGGTTAATGTGCTGAAGAACTGAAGTCCAAAAGTTCATGTCATAATTCATTTATTTACCCATTCAAAACCTAAACTTTAATTGGCGTCTAAAGCTCATCGGTATATTTCTTGGTAGCTAAAAAATTAGGATTTATCATATTTATTTGTATTTATTATTGATTATTATTAAGCATTCCTAATTTGTAGAAGTTGTAGATGTTATTAGGTATTATTTAATTTTTATTATAAAAGGATTGTATTTCAAGTCAAAGGTATCCATCCAGCCACCATCCATCTCTCGCCTCCTCCATCTATTTTTTCACGCCACCAAGCAACTACCATCACCATTCCATCATTGAAGTAGTTTGTTTGATGCTTGCGATTTTCAGAAAAAGAAGGATATTGAAGCAAGATAAGAAAGAGAGTGCAGCAGAGTCTTCATACATTTTTGTGTTTGTCTAATCTCTTCAAATTCTACCTCTTTGTATTCCTGATTCTACCTAGTATTTTGAATTTTGTTTACAAGCATAGCTTTTAAATGTTCAATTTAATTGGTATTCTTTTTATTTTATTTGATTGGTTTTTTAATGATATTTGTTTTTTTCATTTTGATTCTTGATATTTTAGTTGGATCTAAATAAAAAAGCGAACTAATTCAAACCAACTTCTCATGGGTTCGATACTTGGTTCCCCATCATAACCATTTTAAATTTACTTATCTACTTGAGAACGGAAATATTACATCAGTGCATATTATGGATTTCCACTTCTAATCATGTTTTGGCACCTACTTTATAGATATCAGATGGACTTGAATAGGATTTGCTTATTGGGAACTTCTACTTTTCCATATTTCTAATCCTTTGCCTTTTGTTGTGGCTAATAAAAGTTTTTTTTTTTTTTTTTTTTTTTTTTTGGGGTGAATCTGATAGAAGATTTGTTGGTTCTAGCGAAAGGCAAGTGAAATGACTGATATCAGAATCTGGTAAAATACCCTTATGTTGGTTTTTGCAGAATTGGATTTATTTATCTTTTTTTAATTTTACCAAACACCTAAACTACCTTTGATTGTTTGGTAAACAATTTGAAGGCCCCAAAAACAATTCCAAATAGGATTTCAATGGGTTTAAGAATTAACTTGAGGGTATTCTAGTCTCTAAAGTTACGATGGATATGAGATGGGTTTAAGAATTATGCTTGAGGATATTCTAGTCTCTAAAGTTATGATGGGTATAAGATTAAAAATAAAAATAAAAAATTATGGGAAAGAGTATATGTCAATTGGGGCCCCCTAATTTAGGCGATTTACCAAATTGCGCCTTTGAAATTATACGTTCTATGTTTATTGGGCATAAGAAAATGATAAAATATACCCAACAAGAGTTATCATCTGAAGAAGTTGTGGTAGTCATTTTTCTTATGTACATAGACCTTGGGCAATTATTCTATAAAAGAGAGCAAGTATATTGTCGTTTTAGTGCTTAAATTTCATCCTAGCATTAATCTCTTCAGGTAAAAATGGGGCAGGGTATGATGACCAAAAAGAAAGGAGGGCAAATTATAAGAACAAAAGCCTATTTAAAACCATCTTTTGAAAGAAAAGAACGATTGGTTCTTGAATGGTTTTTCTATCAAAGTTTTGTTTTAACTAGTCATTTTTGTCGTGAACTTATTTCTCTTTAAACCAAAACCACTAAGCTAGTGAGTTCATACTCCACAGCCAGCCTTCCAAATGATCACTTATTTTGGAAGCTTGCCAATGTCCCAACTCCAAAGTAATTTTTTTTTTCTTTTTTTATTTTTAGGCTAAAAACTTCAAAGTTAAAATAATAATAATAAATTGAATGCCATGTTTCTTATTTCTTGTACCCTAGGCAAGTGCAGTATATTGTCACAAACGACGAAACCTGTGGTTTGGCCTTATTCTCTTGTAAAGTCCAGGAAGGACCAAAAATATATGCACACACACACACACACACATATATATACATATATATATATATATATACATACTCCCTTATGAAGTTCAGGAGGGACTAAGGATATATGCATATTTATATGTACATAGAGCTTGCCTATGGTCCCAACGCATATTCTTTAAAAGATGTATCCAATGCATACCAATAAAGCAATCCTTAAAAGTAAGGATATATGTGGGGCATTCACTGAGTAGTGGGCGTCTTCGGTTACCATAATAAAATTGTATATATATATATATATATATATATATTTAAATTCAAAAATTGAGTATCTTAAAAATGTTTAGTCAGATAGTTCCTTGAGGACTACAACTCTAAATGGTTCAAGCAAAAGAACTCTCCCTCCGTTTCACTAGGTATAAAGAGATGTGTTATGTATTAAATAACCATCTATTCCAAAATCCATAAGTTATAGAAAACGGATCCAACATTGTATACTAAATTCATTTTCCAATGATATGCACAAGTGGGTGTAGAAACTAGGGTAGTAGAGTTTGTAACTTCACTAGTGAAGAAAAAGAAATGAAATTATGCCAATTTTGTAAGGTCCCATGTTTTGCATCCATTGCATCTTATTGGGGTTGGGAAAATGGAGAGCAGGTAGGATTGGCCTGTTGGAGAAATAAAATATTATGTATGAAGTTAGCTGTATGAAATACAAGTGGCTTGCTGCTTAGAGAAGCATCCACTTTAAATGGTTATGACTGGTTGGTTTCTATGTGAGAAAACTCCAAATTTGCTTTTGTGTTTTGATTTGTATAAATACATGCCTAGCTTGCCTTGAATCCTCAAAAAGAACCTTGTACAGAAACCCATAGATTCCTAAGTAAGTGAGAACTATGAAGGTAGGAATTGAGGCTGGTGAGGTTTCAAAGGCTTCAGTAACAAGAGAGAGGGTGATCAACAAAGGGGTATCTGTAATTGACTTCATTCTGAGAATAGTTGCATGCTTTGGGACTTTGGGAAGCGCCATAGCCATGGGAACAGCTCGTCAAACTTTCCCGTTTTCCACACGGTTCATCCGATTCAAAGCCGTGTATAGTGATCTTCCCATGTTTTCGTGAGTAACTAATTAATCAATCATTTTTCTGGAGTATTTTGAATTGGTATAAAAATAGATGCAACCTGTGTTGACATCAAAATATGTATCTATTGTGTCAAACAGGTTCTTTGTGATTGCCAATGCTGTTGTTTGTGGCTATTTGGCTCTTTCTCTCCCTTTCTCTATTCTCCACATCATCACGAGAGCAGCAGTAAAGAGTAGGATCGTCTTGGCCACGTTTGACACGGTATAAAATCTTTGAATTCATGGCTTATAAGTAACATTAAAACCCTGATAAAATAGGAAACATTGCGGATGCAAAAAATCAGCTTTTTTAATAGATCGATTTTTGTGTCCAAATCTGGAAGACAGCTCGAGTTTCAAAAGTCTCGCATTCAATTAATATTCATCTTGAGTTTAATAAGGTCAAGCACAATTATTGAATTCCAGGAAAAGCACTTAAACTTATTATATATATATATATATATATATATATATATGGCTAATTAATGACTCATTATTCAAATCTGTGAAGGCGATGATGGCCCTTCTAACTGCTGGAGCTTCAGCAGCAGCAGCCATAGCTTCTTTGGCACACAATGGAAACCCAAGCACTAACTGGTTTGCAATTTGCCGACAATACCGCAACTTCTGTGAGCGTGTTTCTGGGTCTCTGATTGGTTCATTTGTTGGTATTACCATATTTATGTTGCTAATCATCCTAGCACTAGTTGCAATTTCTCGACGCTAACATGTTACAAAACTAAATGCACCATACTATGTGTGCAAATTTGGAAAAACGTATGCATTTATATACAAAATATTTTCTGCTAGGTATCATTGCCCAGTTTATGTTGCGTGTCTGGTGCCTGATAGCATGTAGTTTGTGGCGTATATTACATTAATTAAATGTAATTAAACACCAGACACTCAGCATAAGCTGAGGGACGACCCGAGTAGATAAATATTACAATATATATATATATATATATATATATATATATTTGTGTGTGTGTGTGTTTGTATGTGGACATATTGTGCATGAGTTTACCAAGTCTGGTCTTGGAGATCAGGCTGTGATATGTAATTTGAGGCGTTGTAATTGTTCTTCCTCCTAATGTAAACTCTGTACTCTTCAAGAAGTAGATCCTTCCATGCTTTCAATTTTGCAAAATATCTATACTTTCTCCATCTCTCGATGGACTTAATTTACATGGCAAAAAATCTTAAATCATCTTCTATTGACTAAATTGGTTACCAATTGATCACCATAAGTCAAATAAATATATAAGAAAGTTGCAAATACATGCAAACAATATTTTAGTAGCTAATTAAGCCAGTAAAGCCACAAGATCGTCAATTGATTTCAATGTCTTCTCGTAGTATACATATGACTCGTATACTTTTGGCGTTCGAACGTAGTAATCAAACTACACAAACAAACATTGTCCATCTCGTTAGAAGCCAATTAATCTCATAAAAAACAAAAAGATCAAAATACCCTTTTTTTCTATTAAAAATAACAAAACAAAGAAAGTATTAACAAGAACGTTTGCATATTAAAATCGATTACAGAAGAGTACTCTAATACTACTAGAATGGTGTGTACTATACAAATTTATTATTACATCAAATAATACAAAATCATTTGATCATTAACTTTTTTTTTTTTAATATTTCATTTTTGTAATCTTAGTGAAATTATTTATTTAAATTTTAACTCTGTAAATTTAAATAAGAATAGCCTTAAAAATAGCAAATTTGGTAATTAATTGCTTTCTCACTCCAATCACTATAACTATATGTTTTATCAACTACCCATAATAAAGCACATATAAATCGTAAAAGAATCTTCGAATAATACCCATTACTCAAATTATTAAAGAACAATATTGAAACATACCTCAGCCATGTTATCCACCAACTCATTAGCTACTTTAGCATAATCCTGCCGGCGAGCTTCCGGCAACGTGGTCATTGCATTCTTCAAATCCTGAGAAAGATAGGCCGATTTCAGGCGAATGTAGAAGATGACATACCTCCAGGACATGCTCTCCAACATGTCCCTAATGCTGTGAAGCCCTTCAGCTGTTTGCTTGATCCTAGCCACCGCATCTTCGGGAGATAAACCCGGCTCGAAAAAACGTTCCCTTATGAACGACCTTGTTCCCCAGTTCTGTGCCAATGCATCTGGGGTCTTCGTGATTACCTGATATTGCAACCCAGTTAGCGCCACCGATGAAGCTACGAATGTCGTTACTATTTTCCGACGACTACATGTCGTATTCTCTTCATTTTGGAACGAGGCTCGGATGGATGGGAGTGCTCTGGCTCTGCAGCAGTGTTGAGGGCAGAGCAGAGTGGTGATTTGGGTGAGGAAGTTGGTCATTGCTTTGGGGTTGTTTGGAAAGTCAGAGAAAAATATGGGGTGGTTTAGGAATGGTTCGTTGGGGATTTTTGGGCAGGCTCTCCGAGCTGACCGTTCTGCCCGTTAATCCAAGAAGAGCCTCACCTTTTTGCAACATGGCATTCTTTTTTTTATCAAGTTAATGTATTGGGCTCTTACAGGGTAAAGCCCAGTAGAAGTAGTTGACTAAGTTGGCCCACACAGCCAGCGGTCTCCTACCCATTTCTATTACATGGGCTAAAACTTCTGCCAATGAAATCCCAACAACTATAACAGAATTAAAAATCAATGGAATAAACGCAATGGCTGGGCCCACATGCAATTTGCCTGGCTTGGAAGTTGTTCCGTTGCGTCGTCAACGTTGATGCTGGTGGCTGATACCTTACGCCAAAGTGGAAAACATGGACTCTTTCTTCGGCTTCGACCTCTGTCTATTAAACTTCTTTCAATTTCTTCGTCTCCTCCTGCTGGGTGTTGATTCTCATCCCCCTTTTCTTCTTATCCAATCACAAAAGTAAAACCCAGTTTTCTGCCGAGAAAATCTGTGCAAGTGTGATAATTTTTTCTTGGATTCTGGAAATGGGAAAGATCGGGTTGTTTGATCTGGAGAAGCACTTTGCTTTCTATGGAGCTTACCACAGCAATCCAATCAACATTGCCATACACATGTTGTTCGTTTGGCCAATCTTCTTCACCGCTCTTCTTCTCGCCTACTTCACCCCCTCTCTGTTTAATCTTCCTCACATCGACTTTTCCCTTTTCGGAAACCATTTTGATCTCATTTTGAATATTGGGTTCCTTGCTACAGTGATATATTCCGTGTTTTATATCTGTTTGGATGCGAAAGCTGGCTCGTTAGCTGCTCTGTTTTGCGTGATTTGTTGGGTTACCAGTAGCTTTCTTGCTCGGAAACTTGGATTTTCCATCGCTTGGAAGGTACGATTTTGGATTTCGATGAGCCTTCTTGGTAAATTTGTAATTAGTTTTGTCTGCTCATGGAAATAAATAGAATGGAGATTTTCTTTTCCCCAAAATTGTAGGCTGCTTGTTTACCCACTAATAAATTGCATCTTTGCTTTATTTCATTACTTCTTTTGCTTTTTTATGAAATTGGTCACCTTATGTTTCTATAGTTTTCTATAGTTCTGGTTTTTGGTGGTTGCTGTATTCGATGGATTTTTGTGACACTAATCTATATAGCAGTATAGCACTTTCCAAAGGGTAAAGAATGATTTGTTTTTTTTTTGTTTTGTTTTGTTTTTTTTTTTTTTTTTTTTTTTGTTTTTTGAGTTGTGTTTGGTAGGAGTGATTAATGAAATGATAGATATTGCAGGAAGGAAGATGAGGAGTAAATATGTTGTTTGGTAGTATAGTTGGAGGAAAGATAGAGAATACTTGAGGAATAAGTAATCATTATTGGTCCACCAAATTTGGAAAAATCTACATAAGAAATTAGATTATATTTTTATTACTTTATGTTTTTATTACTTCTTTTGTTTTAATTAAAATTAATGAGATGGGAATTTAAACTTTTTACTTGGTTCTTTCAATACCAAAGAAGATAGATGATGTTTCCTACTGATATACTAAATAACAAGAGGGATAATTTTTTTTGTTCTTCCACCTTTTCATTTATCTTATTCTTATCCTTATTTCCTATGTTTCTTTCATTTCTAAACATAGGGTAAATCTTGCTTAAATAAAATAATTTAGGACTTGATACTATTTTGATCTTATTCATTCCTTTAAACTTTTTTAACTTCTTTGGCTTGTTGATTGTCGTCAATTATATTTGAGTTTCAGTTCTTATCTCTTTTTAACCGCAACAAAGTACATTGTTTTTAGGTTGTTCTGGTGGCTCAGATAGTATGTTGGACTGGACAGTTTATTGGCCATGGGGTCTTTGAGGTAATTAATTATACTATATGTAACTTGATACATGGGTTCTTTGCATTTAAAGTACTAACATTCAATACATTCTCACAGAAAAGGGCGCCAGCTTTACTGGACAACCTTGTTCAGGCCTTTATAATGGCTCCATTCTTTGTGCTGTTGGAGGTAGTTTTTTAAGAATAAAGTTTAGATTGATGAAATTTTTAATGTTTTTTGTTGTGAATTTACTTTTACTTTTCTATTTTTGGCTGCTTCAGGCTCTGCAGGATTTCTTTGGTTATGAGCCACGCCCGGGATTTCATGCAGCAGTGCAAGCGAAGATTGATAGTGAAATTAATGAATGGAAGGAAAAGAAGCAGAAATTGATTTCTTAGTTTCTTATCGGGTCTAACATAATTTTCACCGTGGCGCTAGGTAAAAAAACAACAAAAACCAAGGTATTACATTTGGTATAAAGCTTTTTTTTTTTTTTTTTTCTCGGGTGATGAAATAGATATGAAGCTTCTGTGTAATATATAACTAGTGAATTTAGAAGCCTCAGCTTAGGTGTCCCTTGTGAATTAGGGAAAATTCCACGTATAGCCCATTAATGGAAAACGTTTTTCTAAGATTTTCCAATTCAAACAAATGCAACTTTTTGGATGATTGTGGAAATGGAAATGGTCTGGTGATAACATTTTTTTCTATACTAGTTCTGATATAAAAGTCAAATATGACAGTTTTTTCTTCCTTGGATTTTCAAAGGCATATATGTCAATTTAGATTATTGAAAAGAAGCTGATGGTCACATAGTCAATCTAGTTTGATGTTTTGATCGTAACACAGATCACTTACACTTTTTTAATACTTTTAATATAACACCAGTTGGCTAGAAGTATGTTTTTGCCCTAAAGAACAGAAGGCCCACAAACCAGTAGAAGAAAAAACTTTTGGACGGTAATGTTATGGTAGGCGTCCTAAGAACGTCTGGATATGGTAACCTTCAATCCATTCGCCATTGACAGAATCGTCATCATGCGGTATTCTACCACATGACCAGGCACCAAAGCAAATTTGTAAAATCTACACAAAAGGGCCATTGTCATTTTCATTTGAAGGTATGCAGAGTCTTTCCCCAGGCATATCCTAGGCCCAGCCTGCAAAAATCACAATTATGGTCAACAGTTGAGTAACTTATAGACTACAATAATGGTTTAAAACTTGTTGCAAAACTGATCCACTTGTACTCTTATTTTTAGTTGCATGATAAACAAACCTGAAATGCTGTGAACTTGAATGGCGATGCATTTTGGAAGAAACCATCTTTAAGCCATCTCTCAGGCTTAAATGAAGTTGCATCAGAGCCCCAGTTGTACTCCATTCTACCCATTGAGTACGGAACATAAGTCACCATTCCTCCTGCTTTAAGTTTTGTTCCGTCTGGTAAGACATCGTCCTCCAAGATGCCCTTCGGGTCCTACAGTATTATTTATTCATCAAAATGGATCCATAGTAAAAAAAAAAAAAAAAAAAAAAAAAAATTACCTGATTTCTGTGAATCTAGAGCTTAGATTAATGTATATCATACAACCTGTGAAACCACCCTTCTCAGCACTAGAAGCAGACCTTTCTCAAAAAGGTATGCATGATGAAAGTTATAAGGATTGTCTTTAACCTTTGAATTAATGCAATTGCATACCTGAGGGACCGCAGGGTACAAACGCAGTGTCTCTGTGATAACTGCATGCAAGTAATGAAGTCTTCCCAATGAATCATAACTCAAAAGCCGTGCAAATTGTCTTGCTCTTTGGTTGAATGATTCAGGATCCTCTGTGTCATACTGAAGTAATGAAACCTTCTCTTCTCTTGCTCGATCTTCTTCCAAAGCTTTTAGCTCTGAATATAGCTTCTCAGCTACCTGAGAATTGGACATTATCATGTAAATGGCCCATGAAAGAGTTGTCGCCGTGGTATCACGGCCGGCTATTACAAAGTTGAGGACATCTCTGAGACTTTTGTCTGTTAAATTGTTTTCTGGATCTTCACCTAACTCGATGAACCGTGACAGTATATCATGCTTCATCTGGCCAAGAATCATGTCATTTTCGGGTGATGATTTGTGCATTCACTTATGAAGTTATGCTACAAAGACGAAATTTTTTTATGTTACCTTATCATTCTCAGAACTCTCTCGTCCTTCTTTTATCTCCGATTTCCTTCTTCGAATAACAGAATAAGTAAAATCATCAAGTGTCTTAATGCTTTTGTCAAGCAAAGCTTCTGAACCCACATTTAGAAATCTCTTTATTTTCCAGAGGGGATCGATAAAACGAAATGTAACAATGATGTTTGCTGTGTCAAAAGCTCGAGCAAATTGATTGTCTGGTAGATTGGGTGCTAAGGTTCCAATTTCTACACCAAATCCGACCTTACATATGGAGTCCAAAGTCATCCTCATTAGAAGTTCCTGGAAAGTCATAAAAAATGTTATACTTCCATTACAGCAATTTGACGCTCAAAGTTATTTATGGTAAGCCAAATTAAAAGACTTTATACACCTGCATATCAACTTCCTGACCCTGGAAAGACGCTTGACTCAAAATAGCATGCAATTTCTGGCTATACTCTCTAAAAACAACTGTGCTGAAATCTCTCAAATTCTTGGATGCAAACTCAAAACTCGCCGTCTTCCTCTGTTTCCTCCAAATTTCCCCGTCCGCATTAAAAATCCCATCTCCGAGCAGAACTTCCATGTATGAATGATACACTTCACCCTTAAAAGCAAACATATAAAATCTCAAATTTAGGAGGAAAGTTATGAGTCCGGAAATGCTAGGCAGACAAATCGGATGAACGAGAAAAACGATACCCTAATGCAACATTTTGTTAGGCCTAGAAAAATATTTACCTTTGGGTAATTTGCAAAGTTGGTCTTGAGAACATGTTCTACATTAGCAGGATCAGCAGTGTAAGTATAAGTTGTAAATGGCATTGGGATGACAACAGTCTTCGACTCGGAAAGGTAATTCACAAGCCAATCATGCATTCGATCATAGTTTATAAACTGTTCGATTGCTGCTCCAACTAGTGGCCAAGTTTTTGGACCATTTTTGTTTCTTTGGTTCCATCTGTGGATGAGGATCCATGTCAGAACCATGCAAGTAACCATCAGAATTCCCATGCATCCATTTTCACATGAAAATGCCCATAAAAGATTATTATCTTCTTCATCTTCCATGTCTTATGATTTAAAAAAAATAAAAAAAGGAAGAAAATGGAATTTGCCTTTGAGAAAGTTAAACCTGGTTAGATTGTTTATATAATATGGTGAAATGTATTAGTGCTCAGATTGACATGTTAATTAGGAGTGAATTAGTTATACATCTTGTTAACGATCTTTACATGTCACAAACAAAAAGAGAATAAGAAAAGAAAGTAGTTCATGTCTTTTGTGCTCTAAACCTAATTAGCCCCTCACAAGTTTGTTGTAATTTTCAAATGGTAACCACTATGGAATTTCGCAAGTACACTGTACAGATAAGACAAAAACAAAAGGGACAAAAAAGAAAAAGTAAAAAAAATCCAGAGAGGACCAACCCCTAGACTTTATGTTGATATTATACATGTGCTCGCCGTGGTGTTTGGTGTTGACTCTAGTTTTAACTCATACCAACAAAAACATATATAATTTATAATATGTTTTTAAATAGAAGATTTCAATATAACCATAGTGAACAAAAGCATAATAGAAGATTTCAAAAATAATTTATAATAATTAATTATATTTAATATAACCAATAAAAAATTAAAAAAATTTATATTTTTAAATAGTTATTTTATTTGGTATTGATTAATATTTTAATAAAATTATAAATAAATAAATGAAATAATTTTTTATTATTAATGGTTTCGAAAGAAAATGAAGATGATATATGGCACTGACTATTCTACTTTTATATATTATATAGATTTATATATGAATGAAAATGGTATATACATACAACAACACTGATATATTACATATACACCATGAAAAATTTATATATAGAAAAATAATATGGTAAAATATTTATAAAGAAAAATTGTGCATGACAATATCCACCATTAGATCTACATGATTTGATATTATATACATATACATATAAATATATATATATATATATATACATATTTATATAATTTTGTTAGCTTGAATGCAATGTTATTTACATAGATAAAATTTACATATATATTTTATGAATTATATGTAATTAAACATAGATATATTACAATGTAGTTGTCCATGTCCACCGTAGCATAACTGTATTATATATACCATCATTTCTTTATTAGAATTTTAATAGTTCTATTATCTTTTTAAGATTAGCTTTTAAATTTATTATGAACTTTTATATTATTTCAAAAATTAAAAATATTAGATTTATACCAATCTAGTAAACTTTGATTGTAAGAACAAGAGAAATATTAATACACTTAAATTTAAGCTTTTGAAATAATTGAAAAACTGATAAAGAAAGATCTTATGGTAAAGCTTCATATTAATCTGACATAAACATTTTTTTTTTTTTTATATGATGGTTGATCTTATGAGTTCGATTAACACATGTGTATAGCGTACTTTTATCCTAATCCTGGACTTTAAGATAATGTCCAAGAATCAAACCCTAATAAAGATGCCAGTAAACGCTTATAAGCTGATTTTGGACTAATCAGGGATTAGACTCATTGGATAAACATTTGTTAAAGAATTTTTTTGTCCAAGGGTAAAATTATTATTATTATTTTTTGTCTGACTAGCTGGGATGACGATAAATTATTTTAGAGTATGAATTTTATACATATATTATATCAGAAAGGATAACATTATTTTTAATATCCATAAAAACAAAAAAAAAAATCAATAAATAAATAAATACTCCTTACAACTCATCCGATCAAGAAGGTGCTAAAAACTTTGTAGTACTCCATGTCATGATGATGCTAAACAGACATAAATAAATATCCAATAGGGATCTTCTGATATGTCATCATCATCCCAACGATTTCAGCAACCCATGCATACTTTTTTCTTTGTTTTTTTTTTCAGTTTTAAACACGTCATCCCCAACTTAGCTTTCCACAAGGGTTTTTTGACCATCTTCCTCTCAAATCCCCCGCAGTCATCTTTTCGGATAAGCAAGGACAACTGGCCAAACACCATATAGGAATATTCTGGTGGTGCCAACCAGCTATTTTTGAGAATTTCTAAAAATTAAAAGACAAAAAAAAACAAAAAACAGAAACAGAAACAAAATGAAATCTTTTATTGTTGTTCATCCTTTTTTTCTTTGAAAGTCAAAGGACCGGCTTCTCTGAATAATTACAACATAACCATAATTAAAGAATTCTTATCTGAAAAATCCTATTCGGAAAATTGCAATGGGAAGCAGCTCCAAAGATAATTTGGTCTTCAATTTCATCTCAACCAGAAAATTAAAGCAGTTTCTTATATGGTAAATAAAAATTGGTATATGGGGTTTTCTGATTGAGAAATAACTGATCAAATCCATTTCATAATCTGTCTAAGATTTAAATCTTTCTTACAAACAATTTTACAATTTCTGAGTAGATTGAAATTCCTTCTATTTATCATGTCCAAACCAAAGCCTAAAGTTTTTGACCTTTTTTTTTTTTTTTTTTTAACGGTGCAAGCCTTGCATGTCATTATACACCGGATTCATAAACATGGGTTGGTTTAAAATGCTACTCTGGTTCACTTGGAACTTTCCTGAGTCTGTGTTTTGGTATGCTATTTCACCTAACGGAGGTTTATGAACATGGTCAGTACCAGAACTGGCATAGTTGTTCTGGAAATCAAAGGTTGAGTTGTATGAATTGTCATTCAAAAGCTGGGAAATTGGACCCAAATATTCCAATTCCAACAGATGAGCAATAGAACAAGTCCTTGGAAATTTCGAACTATGGTCCTCATTAGCATCATTAGGAGCTGTTATTTCAAATTGGGGACTTGAAATTTCCACTTTTTGTTCCAAAAGTTTGCCCATTTGCTTCTTTTTGTAGATCCTGCAGAGAACCCAATCATCCAACTGAAAAAACATGAACAAAACCAATACTCAATTAGGAAAAAAGACACTCAGACCCAGTTCCTCTTAACAATTAACAATGAGGCACAAAAGGCTTACCCTCATGGACCCAACATGTTTGTTAATTTGCCTGCGTGAATCGCTTAAACGATATTCATGCATAATCCAATCAGTTTTAAGCCCCTTTGGTGGCCTTCCTTTGTAAAACACAAGAGATTTCTTCACCCCCACATATTTAGACCCGCTGTAGATTGCCTTGTCCGTCCCTGTCGCTTTCCAATAACCTGACACAGTTGCTCGATTTGGTCTAACCCCATTTGGGTACTTTCTCTCTCGGGGGCTAAAGAAATACCATTCATTTTCTCCAGATTCTGCTTTCTCTGCATTAAACATAAAAACACAAACACAATTAACATAAGCGTTCACTAAAAATGTTCATCAAACGAATTCTAATTGCTATTTTTCCAATACCAACCAGGCAACTCCCAAGGATCAAATTTGTAAATATCAACTTCTGGGATTATAGAAACTGGGCATGGCCTGGAAGTGGCTTGGTTTTTGAGGTAATACACAATCAGTTCCTCATCTGTTGGGTGGAATCTAAAACCTGGAGGAAGTTCAGAACCGCGTTTGGTTTCCATTTCTAACCGTAAACAAATTCAAATACAAAGAAGACAAAAGAATGGCACAATATTGGCCTCAAAAACACAAAGAATAAGTTTCCTATCTCCTAGAGGTAAGAGGGGGTGTTTAGAAAGAGATGTTTTAGAAAACTGGTGTTTGAAATGTTTGAAAGAAGAGGGCTGGTCCTTTTATTTGCGTTGGCTTTTGTCGTTTTGTAGCACTGCCTGGTTTTGATTGGTTATTCCTTTGACTTCCAGTACCTCGTCCCACCTATGATCCTGTTAAACACATACTCGCACAAGCAACCAAATTCCTTTTCTTTTTTTCTTTTTTTTTTTTTTTTTCTCTTTTCTGGATTATGCTCTCGGTTCTTTGCACTTGCTATCATAAACTTTATCCCATTTGGACTATTCAATGGGCTTATTATTTAGATGCTAGTGTAATTTTCACAGCCTTTCAAAAAACTTTAGTCATGCCTTTCACACAATAAATACACTTTCATTTTACATTATTGGTGGACTAGCCCATATATATTCCAAAGAGTTAAAACATTTTTTGTTTTTGGTGAATTCAATTTTTTCTGTTTTAGTAAATATTGAAACATTTGACCGTATCCATGTAGCACATACTCATTTTTGTTTGAATTTTAGAAAGCAATTTCAACCCATTTTTCCATTAATAATTTTAAATAGATGCAGTGCCAAAAAAACATAAATTGGTATATATATATATATATATATATTAAAAAATCACCACGTGCCTTTTAATTTTATTAATACATTGAAAAGGTAATACAATATTAACAGTTGAAAACTTTGAATTTGCAACTATTATTAAATTGAATAAAAATGGCAACAAGAAACAATAAATACTACTTGGGTTTTTTTTTCTTGGTTATTGTCTTCCAATATGAATGGATTAAAATCAAAGTTAATTAGGAGGGCGAGTAGCGTAGATTTTTCATAGTCAAGAAGGTGGCGTTTGTTGGAAACCTCGGATAAATAAAGGAAGAGAAGAACTCCAGGGGACGAACCAGTCTATAAAAGTAGCTATCAACACCACTTAGCAATTCGACGCGTGTCCTTTCCAAAAGGGGTAGAGTAGGATAAGCATTAGGCGAAAATGTTGGCGGGATAGTGAGAGGCTTTACTTTTGGTACTTATCTGACCACGTCGTTGATGGGACCCACAATTATGGGGGAGTAGATCAGCCCCTTAAAATTTTCAAACAACAACGTTTTTAAGCAAATAGTATTGTTATTATTATTATTATATTTCACCTGGTAAGGCTTGGTCCTTTGGATGGATATCAAATTCAACACGTGGCATGCTTTACTTGTGCTCATCCTCTAGGAATTTCAATCAGATAAAAAGAATATCCCATGAATCCTATAAGCCTTTTTTTTTTTTTTTTTTTTTTTTTTCTAACTTGTGCAGTTGTAGTAGGTGGCTTGTCTTTTTATGAGCCGTTTTTTGTTTTTATTTTTATTTTTATTGTTATTTTCTAGGGTATCTTAATTTCAAAGTTTTTAATATGTTTCAAATGTATCTTTTTTTTTCTTAACGATTATTTGTTACTTGATTGACGGAATAAAAATGATTAAAAAATTATCTGGAACTTGTATTGGAGTTTTGACTTTGCCAATTAATAACAGCTAATGAAATAAATAAATAAATTATAAATTGCATGAATGGTAATAACAACTATTAGTATGAGATAATGACCTTATTATATCACTTTTTTTCTATTTAAGAAATTATATATATTTTCTTTTTTTTATCTGCATTTAAGAGAAATCTTCTTACACCCAAAGCGTGGATCAAATAGAAGAAAGCCATTGACCCATCACATCTGTATGTAGGAATTGCATATTTGATTCCTAGCAAATCTTATTTGAATTTTGATGTGGATCACATATATGTATATCATTTTGGAAGAAGGTGATAGAGACTATAGACTGGACAGTTTGCAGACTCCTATAGAATTAGTGAGACATACGTTTCTAATAGCCTATCGATTCCTAAAGCCTAGATCGATGATACTCATCAGAAAATCTTTTTTTCATTTACACCCCTCCCCTCCCCCCCTCCAAAAAAAAAAAAAAACAAAGAGAGAGAAATCTTCTTTATTTATAAAAAAATAGTTAAAAGGGGGGAAAAAAAAAAGAAAAAAAAAGGAGAGAGTATTCCATTTGTTTTTCCATAATTGGTCTCTTTGATTAACTACTAAACTACATTGATGTTCATTAAGCAACTTGCCATCTATGGCAAATTACTTTTATTAAAAAAATAATAAATTAGAGAGGAAAGCACCAATCCTTTGATCTAAAATCTAAAGGATATCACCATGGCCATATTTTTTTAATTTTTGGAAGAAACACCAGTGATCATATTTTATATATATATATATATATATATATAAAGGTTAAAATTCTTTAAATATCAAAATAGTTGTTTACATCAGCGTATAAGGCAAACTATAAACATTTTCTTTTTATGAACAACCAAACTTGAATATGGTTCCAATTATGAAGGGCACATAAGTGATACTCGAATTGTGCAATTTAAAAAAACAAAAAAAAAAAAAAGCATTGGCACACAGACGATATCATATATCATTTATAGCATAAAACAAATATATCTGTTTTTGAAAGGTGATAGATATATAGGTATTCGTAAAACGTTTCTAATTTCGAAAATGTTTTTGAATAATATATCATTTTGCGATGTATATGCTTTGATAAAAAATGTAAATAGATTAAGTTTATTTAAAATCTGATTAAATCTTATTACTTAATTCTAAATTATGTTTTTAATTTTTTTAACATATGAAATATAAAAATTATATTAATGATTACATTTTGTAACAAAATAATGTTACTATGCTTGTAAATAAATCCACTTTAACATATATAGGTTGACATCCAATTACTACATGTAAGACACGTGACTGAAGAAAAGATCTTATATATTTTTGTATACTGAGAACTGAAGTATATATATATATTACAAAATAGAGACTTCCACGTAAGCCCCATATACTTATCTAATAAACCTCACTTTATCACTAAGGCTAGCATATCTAGAATACAGTTGGTAAAGCTCATACGAATCCTAAACCAGATCATATCAACCAACTAATGGAATACATAATAATGATCAAAAGATATAGCTCATAACACCTAAGAACTCATTGCTGCATCATCACCAGATTAAGCTGTGTTGTCATCCCCCCTCAAGCAGTTTGTGGGTGGCACCACATTAAACTTGGAATGAAGATGCTGGAATCGGGTAGTTTGTAAACTCTTGGTAAGGATGTCGGCAATATAATCTGTTGTTGGAATGTAGTGTACTTCAAGGATGTTTTGGACAGCTTTATCACGAACAATGTAAACATCAATCTCCATGTGCTTCATTCGTTAATGAAATAGCGGATTTGCAGCAAGAGAGCCAGTGCCCATATTGTTACACCAAAGAAGAGGCACTGGAGTTGGAGTGATTTTTAAATCCATAAGAACCTATGGTAACCAAGAAATTTCAGCAGCTCCATGTGGTAAGGCCTTGTAATCCGATTCAATACTAGAACGAGTCTCTGGTTGTTACCTGTGATAAGAATATCATCGACGAAGATGAGAATCTAAATAATGCCGAGAGAATTATGAAGGATGAAAAGAGAGGAATCCATCTTTAAGTTGTAAAATCCCCACATACTTAAGGTCCATTTTAATTTGTCGTACCAAGCCCGTGGAACTTGGTGAAGACCATAAAGTGACCAATGTAATTTGTAAACAACTTGTGGTTGCTTCATAAACACCTCTTCAGTCAGGGTTCCATTTAGGAAGGTATTGTTTACTTCTATCTGTCTCACATCCCAGTTCTTGGAAACAGCAATTGATAGCATAACACGAACAGTAGAGGGTTTTATAACGGGACTAAAAGAATCATGGAAGTCCAACCCCAGCTTTTGGTGGAAGCCTTTGACATCTAGACGAGCCTTATGTCTTAAGATGGAGCCATTAGGATTTCTTTTCACTTTGAACACCCATTTGTTCCCAACAAGTCTTTGACCAAGTTGAGGAGATACCAGAGTCCAAGTTTTGTTAGGTTGTAAAGCAGTGAACTCAGCATCTGTGGCCATTTTCCATTGAGGACAGAGGATAGTAGAAGCCGTTGATGGCGATTCAACAAGAGGAGAGGTAGGCTGGATGGTGTTGAGATATAACTTAGGTTTGAATATTCCTACTTTACCCCTGGTTATAATTGGGTGCGTGGGTTGAATTGGATGTACTAGCGGTAATGGTTGTGGAGATGCATCAACGTCATGTAAAAGAACTGATAAGGAGCTATCTGATGGACGTGCATGCAGCGGTGTGGCCAAAGGGGACTATGGGGAGCGGTTGTGAAGAATTCGCAAGGTGCGCTGGACAGAATCAGTTGGAGGTAGAGTCACGGAAGTAATGGAATATTCTGGTGTAATTAGCAGCGGTGATAAGGATGATGATGTAGTAGGTGTATTGGGTGGAGAAGGTAACCTATGAGTAGGAGTAGTTTTGGTAGAACACAGCCACTTTGTTATTTGCGTTAGACAGAGGAGAAGTGGAATGACCTAGGGATGCTAAGCAGGGCTCAGATCGAACGGGGACCCACCATTTTGATGCCTACAAGAGAGAATTAGACGAAAAAAGTATATGGGAGTTAGACGTAATTTTATCATGCATGTGGGGTCCAACTGGTATGGCAAAAGGATAACATTCTTCGTTAAAGATAACATTAGGAGATTTATATATTTTACCAGTGATGAGACTTAAACACCTATATCCTTTATGTGAAGAACTGTAACCAATGAAAACACACATTTCAGAATGGAAGCTAAATATTTTTAATCTATAAGGTCTAAGAAAAGGAAAACATTCACAACTAAAACATTTTAAAATAGAAAAATCAAAATTGTTGTTAAATAGTTTTTGGAATGGAGATTGAAAATTTAGAACTTTGGTAGGAAGCCTGTTAATTAAGAAAGTTGCAGTGGAACAGGCATTCCACTAGTGCTGAAAGGGTATGGAATTTTGTGCTAGAAAAGTGAGAGCAGTTTCAGTAATATGGCGATGTTTTCTTTCAACTTTGCTATTTTGATTATGAGTATAAGGACATGGATGTTGAAAGATTATTCCAAAATCATTTAAGATTGATTTGAGAGGTTTGTATTCACCACACCAATCAGCGTGAAAAATTTTAACTTTTTATTTGTTAAATTTTCAACCATTTTTTTAAAATGCAAAAAAAATCATTGTTACTTCAGATTTAGCTTTCATAGGGTAAATCCAAGAAAATCTACTAAAATTATCCTGAAAAAGTAGATAATATTCATACCCCTCTGGTGTTTCAACAGGAAACTGGTCCACACACATCAGAAAAAATAAGATCTAAAGGTTCACAACTAGTATTAGAAGATGGTGGAGCATATAGACGTTTATTTTTGCCTAATTGACAAGCAATACAAAAAGATTTACAAGAGGAATTAACAAAAAAAGGAATTGTTGCACTATGATGCAACTTTATTCAGGATAAAAGAACTTCGATGTCCTAGTTTATAATGCCATAATTTATGAAATGGAACTATAGAACTAAAACATTGAAATTTTTCTGAAAGATTATTTAAAGAAGATAAAAGATTCCTAGGTGCAGCAGAAGACTTGGTGGATATGTTCATGTGATAGAGTCCATCCTTAAGCAATTCTCTGAGAATAATCCTCTTCGTATCCTTTTCCTTCACAAAAACAAAACGATCAATAAATTCCACAAACACATTATTACCACAAGTTAATCTGGAAATGCTTAAAAGATTTTTTTTTTTTTTTTAATTTTGGGAACATGAAGCATATTGTTTAATTTCATTGATCGGAACTATTATTCAAAAAAGAAGAGCCAGTATGAATTATTGGTAAACCTTGGCCATTATTGACAATAAGTTTGTCACCTCCAAAATATTCACTCTTTCCAGAGATGTTAGAGGGATCAAAGGTAATGTGGTTGGTTGTTCCACTATCTAGCAGCCACTCTAGATTGGCAGACACAACAGGAGAAGCATAAAAAACATTGGTGTTGTTCTGACCTGTGTAATTCTCATCAAACCGATACCAACAACATTCAACATATGACCAGGTAATTTACAAATTTGATAAAAAAAACTTGACTATTAGTGGTACTTGTATTTCATCCATGGCCTCTGCCACACCCTCTGTTGGAGAAGGACCCTCGTGCTTGCTGTTGCCAGTAATGTGTAAGGTGCGATTATGGTTAGAAAAGCGTCCTGAGTTGTAGCGTTGGCCAGAATCATATTTGGTGGACTGTTTGCTGACATTATGAGCAGACACAATATCAGGTGGAATGGCCCGCTGGATTCGTACCTCTTGAGTTAACAAAAGAGATTGAACTTCCTCAAGGGTCATGGCTGTGTCGCTAGAATTTACTTGAGCAACCACCACATTGAACTTCCTCAGGGGTCATGGCTGTGCGGCTGGAATTTACTTGATCAACCACCACATCATAATCTAAAGGCAACCTAGCAAGAAGTTGCATTATGAAATCTTCATCTGATATGGGAAATCTTGCCATCGTTAAAGAGTCAGCAATATTTTTTAATTTAGAAAAATAAGAGGTAATTGACAGAGTCTCTTTTTTGGTGGATTGAAATTGAATCTTGAGTTGCATAATTTTGGCCTTTGATTGACTTCCAAAAAGACTTTCGATTGAGCACCAAAGCTGATGGGCAATCACTGGATTAGATGCCTTGGTGATTTGTGCATGGATTTCGGGTGATATAGAGGATAAAATCCATCCAACAAGTGCCTGGTCTAGACAACTTCACTGATTATAAATAGGTTTCGACACCATCACTTGTAACACCTCACTATCATGAGCACAGTACGGGGTGGTGGTTGAAGGCTTCCATGAACAAAGGCTTCCATATTACATCCGATGATGGCTAGCAAGATTGGGGATCTCCAGATAATATAATTATGTTGTCTAATGTAAAAGGAAACGGGTAATCTGGAAGAATAATATCTGAAAAAGATGGAATAACTGAGGCAGGAACAACAGCAGAGGTTGTGGTGGAAGAACTGGCCATTTGGATTGAAAAAAAACTCGTTTGAGTATACTTACTGCTTTGATACTATATAAAGACATATGTCTGAAGAAAAGATCTTATATATTTTTGTATACTGAGAACTAAAGTATATATATATTATAGAATAGAGACTTGCATGTGAGCCCCATATACTTATTTGATAAACCTCACTTTATCACTAATGCTAGCATATCTAGAATACAGTTGGTAAAGCTTATACGAATCCTAAACCAGATCATATCAACCAACTAATGGAATACATAATAATTATCAAAAGATTTAGCTCATAACACCTAAGAACCCGTTGTTGCATCAGCACTAGATTAAGTTGTGTTGTCACTACGAAATATATATATATATATATTTATATATATGGGAATATGCTACGATGCAGACCAAAGATTTTGACGACGATTTTTAAAAAAATTATTGTTAATACTCAGTTTTGCATATGAGTATTAACGACGGTATTTTCAAAAAATATCGTCAATATCCATGGTTCCCATGCAGACCGTCCGCACTATAGATGCTTTCTCTCTCTATATATATATATGTATGTATATATACACTAGCGTCTAGTTGGCTACCTATAGAAGCGAAATTATGTGTGGGCCTAAAGGAGCTAACCTTATTTCCTCTTTTAAAATCATATATACTAAAACAGATTTCCACGTAAAGCTGATTTAAAGATAGGTATTTGCCACCCAGTTAGGAAATATCAAATAGATTTTCATATAATCAGTTGTTACTATAAAAGTTTAATTCAAAGCTTCGCTGTATTTACCTTCCATAGAATAAATATAAATTGTCTTTAATATATAATAAACTCACTAACTCAAACAATAATTTCATATATATATATATAATTGATTTCATATATATAATATATATATAAATAAGTTAAAGACCAAAGGTAAATAGAATTTTATATTTAAGTTTTACATACTTTATGTTTTTCACTAGAGTTTCTAATCTATTTATTAGTTCTCATTTACATATAAAATTTTGATTTTGACTTAATTTACTTTTCTATTTCGTAATAGATATCTTTATACGTGTTTCTTAATTAAACCTAATAATTATTAGTCTAAAAATTAAATTTACTATGAGCAATTTTCTTCAATAATCACATGAAATAATTCTTCAAAGATTGTGTATTTTATATATTATTTTTTATCCTTTTCTTTATCATAGTTTTGCTTGGTGTGCATATATATATATATATATGTATGATTTTTTTTTTTTGGTCATTTCCGTCATATTAAATTGTTACTCATAATATAAAAAGAAAGTTTCAATTTGAAATATTTTATATTATATTGTATTAAAATATTAGTAAAACTATATATTTTAAAATTTTTACATTAGTGTGCCCCTCCCCCAGCAGAGCATTCTGGTTCCATCCCTGGCTGCCTAGCTTGTGTTATGATATCAAATGACGATGTGGATAAGGGTTTTTCATATTTTTTTTTTTTTCACTAACTCACACCCATTTAAAACACTACCATTTTATTTTATTTTTCTTTTCTTTTATTTTTTTACCTCACTTTAAATTTAGCCTCCTTCACTAGTTTATCCAACCAAAAAAAAAAAAAAAAAAAAAATCTTCCTGCCTTGGTGCTTCCTTTCATTGCTAGCATCCTTCCTACAACTCGTTATCGGTATCTCATTTACTACCTATCACCGAAAATGAATTTATCTAAGAAATGCTAGGTCTTTGATATAATATTCAACGAATTCACCCTTATAACAATATGGACCATTGAAAGCTAGTTTTAAAAATTATACACACAACAAACATGTGTTAAAAATTGTACAATTTATCAAATATATATATATATATATATATGATGGCCAAAGACAACTATAAGTATAAGAGAAAATTATTAAAAAACATAAAATTATAGAAGAGAATTAACGATGATAAATTGGTTATCATTATTGATTTCTTAGTGGTGACAAACATCGGATACAACCAATGGATGGCTTTTTATTATTATTATTATTATTATTAGATAAAACTAGTGGATGGCTTAAAGAAATGCTTTTTGGCACAAAAAAGAGAAGGCTTTATTTTGAATCATAAGGTTCATCTACCTTAAATAAAGGAAAAGACCCAGGTAAAAACGATCTGACTTTTTTAAAATCACGTCTTAAATCTTAAGCTTTGAATTTTTGCCATTGAGCTAGGCTTTACCATATTTTCAATCCAAATGATAGAATTAAAGATCGGGATTTAAAAAAAAAAAAAAATCAGATTGTCCTAATTTAAGATTAATAGCTTAAATAAATATAGAAAGATAAATCAAATAAATAATTAAAATTTGGTTTGCCCTAACTCCCAAAGTCAATTCCACATAAACAGTTAAATATTGTTTGATTTTCCAAATTTATCCGTGTTTTCTTATAAGAAATAGAGCATGTACATTGCAAATGCCATTTAATAGCAAAAAATAAAGAGATTAAAGATATGTCATATAGTTCATATCATATAAGATAAAGAGCTTTGGTGGCGAATTCAAAGTTTAAGGAATGAAATGCTAACATGGATAAATTTCAATGAACAATGGCGTTTAAAAAAAAAAAAACTTTTAATTAATGTTATTATACATTATTTTATTTAATTGTCTATAATAGTAAATGTTCATAGAAAATAAAAATAAAAATAATAATAATGATGAATAAATTTTAATGTTGGAGAATTCTATAAAAGTTCATTTTTTGCTTAAAAGATACTATCTACTATGAAAAATATGCTCTTAAAAATAAAATACTCTTAAAATGCTATTGTTGGAAACTAAAACCTTATATATTGCAAAATTATAGTTATGAAGCGAGTAAGAAATTAGAATGAACATAAATATTAAAGAAAATTACTCATCAAATACAAATAGATTCCACAAAAATTGTAATTATGGAGCATGTAAGGAATTAGAATGAACATAAACATTAAAGAAAATTATTCAAAAAATCTAAATAGCTCCACAAAATACAAATTAAACAAAACTTACTGTTGAGTTCAAATATAAATAAGTTATTACTATGGACTGATTTTGTTGGTGAAATTAACATTTAATTACTTTTTGGCCTAGTTAGGAGTATAAATAGTTAGAATATAGGGTGAAAAATATGCTCTTGAAAATAAAATACTCTTAAAATGCTATTGTTGGAAAATAAAACCTTATATATTGCAAAATTGTAGTTATGGAGCAAGTAAGAGATTATAATGAACATAAATATTAAAGAAAATTACTCATCAAATACAAATAGATTCCACAAAAATTGTAAATATGGAGCAAGTAAGAAATTAGAATGAACACAACATTAAAGAAAATTATTCAAAAAATCTAAATAGCTCCACAAAATACAAATTAAACAAAACTTACTGTTGAGTTCAAATATAAGTAAGTTATTACTATGGACTGATTTTGTTGGTGAAATTAACATTTAATTCTTTTTTGGTCTAGTTAGGAGTATAAATAGTTAGAATATAGGGTGAAAAATATGCTCTTGAAAATAAAATACTCTTAAAATGCTATTGTTGGAAAATAAAACCTTATATATTGCAAAATTGTAGTTATGGAGCAAGTAAGAGATTAGAATGAACATAAATATTAAAGAAAATTACTCATCAAATACAAATAGATTCCACAAAAATTGTAAATATGGAGCAAGTAAGAAATTAGAATGAACACAAACATTAAAGAAAATTATTCAAAAAATCTAAATAGCTCCACAAAATACAAATTAAACAAAACTTGCTGTTGAGTTAAAATATAAATAATTTATTACTATGGGCTGATTTCGTTGATGAAATTATCCTTTAATTCCTTTTTGGCCTAGTTAGGGGTATAAATAGTTAGAATATGGGGTGCAATTTGATAGTTACTCACATATATAAGGAAGGGAATAAAATTGTTAATGCTATGGCAACTAGGAGCCATTCTTATCTTCCAAAAGGGCCAAGATATATGCTACTAGCTAATGTTTTAAGAATCATGGCTTCCCAAATTGTTCCTATTAATTTTGTTTTATGAGGTTTAGCTTTTCCATTTATTATTATTTTAAAAAAACTACTATTCTAGTTGAGTTTTTAGCTATCGGAACTTTTTTGTTTTGATAAATATACTTGCATAAAAGCATAAAAGGAACAGCCCCAAACATTTACAAAGAAAAGGAAGATAGAGCTTTCTCATTCTCCTAAAAATTATGAATGACAAGAGGAATATCCTCCTAAACAGGAGGATAAAAATAAAATTTTCTACATTTTTAAGAGCAGTAATTTGATTGTGTTAGCCTCTATGCATTTCCAACGAATAGACTAGGAACTATCAAAAAATCAAGATCTTAAGAGAAGAGATCATTCATTGTCTCATTCATGGTCTCCTACACTCAGGATCCTAAGAGTTAACGATCTAATTCATAACACATTGAGCATCACTCATCCAATCCAACCATCTTCATTGTTTCTACAAAACTGACTTGGTTGTCCACTCCAAAGATTTTATATCTGCTCATTTAGGAGAGAAGCCACCAAATCTATTGGTGCCATCATCTAGACATCCCCTATTGTATCTTACTACCATTGTACGAACATACCTTTCATTATTCCAAGCTGCATTCATGTTTATGGCAATCCTCCCCAACTCATAAGGCTTCAACCTTGTGATCCTTCTCACCTCTGGACTTCCTGTAACCACAAAAGAATCGGAAACTTCTTCCACCCCTTTCTCTGAAGATAAACCACATGGGCTATATTTATTTTCTCTTTGTATAGCTTTTCATTTCTTATATGCCAAATAGCCATTAACAAAGAAATTAACAACAAAGGACTAGCCATTAACAAAGAAATTAACAACAAAGGACCTTCAATCGAACTATCTCTTATTTGAGACCAATTAAACACCTTTCAACTGGCTCCAAACCATTATTGCAGCTCAAAGTGTCAAATTTTAATTCATATTTATTGGCACAAAAAATGGCTCTTGACACAGGGCATTATGTGAAAAGATGGATAATTGATTCCTCAAAATTTCCATACAATAGTTTCTTAAAATCCCCACACAAAGGTCACATGAGATCTTCTTTCCTGATTCTTGAATAAGCTTGAAGCTTTGTTTGAAGAACCTTTGCTTTCCATAGAAATATTTTCAAATGCTCATGTCCATTGGAATTACAAACTTTCCTACTATGCTAAACACTATCATCCTTGTCTCCTAGCAAAGAATGACAACTTCTAATAGAGGATTTGCTATTCTTTCTTTACATCCGAAGTAACTTATCAAAAGTTTTCACAGTTGGTCTTTCCACTATCAAAATCTCCTATAGTATATCCGAGGTATGCAGGTCCTTTAGCTTTGTCTTATTCCACCCTAAAGAATTAAAATTTATCAAATTAGCCACTCTATTGGTGCTTGTCAAGTTCATCCCCTTTTTCTATTGTGGGAATGGTCTGCTTAGTGAGAGAAGCATACTAAAGAAGTTACTTAGGTACATGAGATAAATATCGTAATTGCATTAACAACCAAAGTTGCTTCTCTTTCTAAGTAATTGCAGAATAACTAATTCATAGCAAATTCTATTAAAACATTTTCTATGATTTATGAATTTTACAATGGAGCTCATCTAAATGCTAAATGCCAGGTGGTTAACCCTATTGCAATGGCACTCATGGAGTAAGCTTAATTTGTGGGGAACTACAACAGGTAGCAGAATAATCCATAGTTTTAATCTAGAATGGCGCAACCATTCAAACTTTTCATGAAAGATAATTAGAATGTGATGTAGCCTAAACCTATTTATTGACCACCACAAAAAAATTTGAACCTTAAAAAGTAATGACTCAATTAGCCAACTCCTAAAGCCAATTTATGACAGAAACAAAGATTAACTTCGCAAAACTAATTAGTTGAGATTAGAAATTTAGGATGGCTAGTTTACTTTCTAAGATGCAATAAGGAAATCTACCTAGTACTCAGAGATAAATCCTAGAGAAGGATAAGGTAACGAGCATTACAATGCACTTGGGAAAGAGTTAGATGCTCTTAAGAAGACAAAAAGATTAGCAGATGGAAACAAACAAGCTTCTCTAACATAGGTACCCATGAAGGAAAAGCTGAAGACCATGTGAAAGTCTAAACTTAACCCCCTCAAGAACCAACACCAAGAATCGATTTTCCTTAACAACAGAAGAAGGTTAAGTTGGATAAGTAATATATTAAATTCCTGGAAGTTTTCAAAAAGTTTTACATTAACATTCAATTTGTGATGCTCTTAAAAAAAAAAATGCTTAATTATGAGAAATTCATTAAGGATGTCATTTCAAATAGGAGGGAGCTAGGTGAATATGAGAAACTTGCATTTACTGAAAAGTGCAGTGCCATCTTGTAGAAAAAGTAGCCTAAAAAATTAAAAGATCCAAGGAGTTTCATCATTTGTTCTATTGGCAATGAAATTTTGAAAAGACATTATGTGATTTAAATGCAAGTATTAATTTAATTCTTCTTTCTATTTTCAAGAAACTTGGATTAAATGAAGTGAGACCTACAAGGTGTCGCTATAATTAGGTGATTATTCTATCAAGCACCCTAAAGGTTTGATTCAAGATGTTCTTGTTAAAGTTGATAAGTTTATTTTTCCTGCATACCCGAAAGCAGTGTCTAACCATGTGGTCAATTAATAGATCTTTTGGAGGCTAGTTTGGTGCAAGATGACTTATCGAATGTAGAGGATACATAGGTTAATGGGTATACTCTGTGGGTGGATTCTTTTAAACCAAAAAGAATGAAGCATTGGGTTAAATTCCTTCATGATCGATGCCATCTATTAAGAAGCCACATACTTTTGAACTTAAACAATTACCCGATCATTTTATTTTTACCTAACTTTGTGAATCATCTACGTTACTAGTAATTATCTAAGGAATAAAAAATATTAACAATATTAAAGAAACACAAGTTGGCAATTGGGTGGGTATTGGTGGATATTAAGGGAATTCGTCTTTCTATATGCATGCATCGAATCTTGTTGGAAGACAACATCAAACCATCAGCAGAACCATAAAGAGGCTGAATCTAACAATGAATCGGTTCAAAAAGAACTTTTAAAATGGTTGGATTAGGAAGTATTGTATCCTATTTCGGATAGCTCATGGTTAGCCCATCCAAGTGATGTCTAAGACAAGAGGAATGATGGTGATGAAGAATGAGAACAATGAATTGATTGCAACAAGAATCGTTATTGAATGACATATTTGCATTGACTATTGAAAATTGAATAAGCCATCTAGAAAGATCGCTTTCCACTATTTGCATTGACTGAAATATTGGATAGACTGGTGGGGCATGAATATTTTTGTTTTCTAGATGGTTATTTCAAGTATAATTAAATAGCCATAGCATCGAAATAGTAAGAATATGCCTCATTCACTTGTCACAGTGGTATTTTTGTAACAAGAGCACTCTCGGGGACCTTCTAGACACTCAAAAAAGTCCTGACTAAGGAAACCCTATTGAATCGGTACCAAAAGTTCAATGGGATCTCCCCATATATTAGATATAATCTAACAATACAGATAAATAACATAGATATATTTTTTTTATTTTATAGAATTCTCATAAAATCATCGATCAAAGATAATAATGTAGTAATTGTACATATCAGGTTAATCGATGTAAGCAATATAAAAGGTACAAATGAAAAATACAAAATATTAAAAGTGCTCAATATAAAATATACATCAAAGTTCATTAAAAGAAATAATAGTTACTATTATTAGAGTCAAATGAAAAGAACGATACATCAGCAACGAAAAACTATACAAACAACGAATATGCCTAAAATTGGTGGATATAACCTGTCAACTAAAGCCTAGGGGAAAAGTTTAAAAACAAAAACATTAGACAAGCTTAGTGAGTGGAATAAAATAATAATATAAAAATAGTCATTAAACTTCAATACTTTTCATCAAGAACTCACTCTCACTCTTTTGAACAGTTTCCTTTCTAAAAGCTTTTTTCACAAAACCTAACTTATATACTAAATCAATATCACAAAAATGAGCATTTCATAATTATGAAATTGAAAATATTAATAACCAACTGAGATATAAATTTAATACTAAACAATAAACAATATAATCATAATATAAAAGTAATAATGAAAACATAGTAAAAATAGCAATATATATATATATATACTAGAATATCATACTATATATCTTACAATATACCTTGCGCTCACAACAAGAAATTTTGCATTTAATGCAGTACAAATTGGTGACTAAATCTCTTAAATTTTATCACTAAATCATTTCAGTTGCCAAATTTGGGTGTTCACTAAATGTCCTTCACCATTGTGATATATTATTGGGCTTAAAAAGTGGTCATTAATATTCAAAGCCTTTAGTGAGGAGATTTTTTATTCAACACAAATGAGCACTTATTAGTGATGAAATTATCGCAACTAAAAGTTGAAGATTATATTACTAAAACAATATATGTGGTGACTAAAAAGTCAAAATTTTGGGGTCACTTAACAACAACTAATGATGAGTTTTTGATGACTAAAATGTGATCACTAAAACCTAAATCTATTGCTGAACCTAAATCTATTTGTGACCAGGATTCCATCACTGATAAATAAGTACCATTATTAATACAAATACTTGGTCACTAAGAATTAAAAGTCTTCACTAATTTTAATAAATCATTGTGATGGGTAAAAAATGATCATAAAAATTGAAAGCACTAGTTATCATTTCTTTACCAATTTCTTTTACTAGTTTGTGGTCACCGATATGAATCATATTGTTACATGAAATTATTACCTAAATATAATAGATCTCACATTTAAGTAATAAGATTGAAGTAATATAACATAAACCATATCACAATTTCCAATTTCAAAAAATATATATAGATCATCCATTTGATTATTTCATATGTTGCTTTCAACATATCCACTTGTTGCTTTTAACATTCATTTATGAACATCTGTTATTATACATGCACATAACCAACAAAATATTAGTGTCTATCAAAAAATACTACTTGAAATGGTATCACATGTACACCTACATCAAAATATATCTACTTATTGTTTTCAGCACATATTCTAAATTTCTATTACCATATATGCATAAAACCATATACAAAATATAGTTGCTTATCATAAAAAACAGCTAGGATTTTCCAAAATAGATATTGAACAACAATCTACAAAATATAATTATCTTTAACGTTTAGTAAAGATAATGTATACACATTAGTGAAATCTTAGCTAGCTATTGTAACACAAGTAATTGATAGTTTTTACGCAACATAGCTTAAAAGTTAAAACTTACATGTGCAGTATGCCCAAAGGATAATTCATGTGAAGATGGGCTGGTTTGACGAAATTTTTTCCTCAACTCATTAATTATTACCTCAATGCATTAGTTTTATTCTTATATTTTAAACTCATGTAAGAGCACTTCATTTGACGTTCTACCTCTCTAGCTCTTTTAATTGAATTGACCAGGTTTTGATTTATAATATCAAGTTGCAAAGGAAGAATTTTAACCTCAAAAGATGCACTTCTGCATTTTTGACTCCTTAATCCTAAAGCACATCAACATCCAGATTAGAAAGGACTAAGAACAGATTCATAGTATGCTCTTCTATCAGTTGAACACCAATTTCATTTGTAGGTTGTTTGTTTTTAAGCTTTATCAAGGCCTTTTATAGGAAACAAAGTTTAGATATTACAGAAGTATTATAATATAATACAATTTAAAGTACAATTAATCTACATAAAAAAACTTATATATCTCCTTTGGATTCTCATTAATCCATTTTTTTTCTTCTAATTATTATGGGTAAGATTATAAATCTTAATCAGCCAAGTTAATCATCATTTTCACTTCATCTTTTGGAATTTCACTCCAATCTTTGACTTGTAATAAGGCAAAATTTCTTTACAATACACCTAAAATCAGTGATGTATAGCTGATTATTTTTTCCATTAGTTCATATAATATGTGCTTCAACTTTTTCACCAGTTTGTCTTGTTTTTGCCAAATCAAGACCTCTACTCTTTCCGCATATTCTCTTATGTATCTTATCTACTATACGAAATAATAAAACAATATATGTATTTCTACAATTTTTGTATATTCAATTATATAAAGATTAATTTTTAAGAGCTAAAACATAATCCTGCTATATATATATATATATATATTTTTTTTTTTCGTCATAACCAAACACTTGATAACTTATGCAAGCTTAAGATGAGATAGAGTATAATTATACTATAACATATAGCAACTTAACCATATGTTAAATGTCATTACTAAGGCAAAATCCACTATCATATAGTTACAATTAAAAGCTAAGCATTCAATTTTTTTTTTTTTTACTTTAATTGGAATATTATTATAAATGGAATTTTATCTTTTAAAAACTACTAAATTAATACATTTCCATATAAAAAGAATAAAAAAGAAAAAACCATCTATATTGAATCAAAATTGACTATTAACATGTAATGACATGCCAAATATGAATCACATGAATACTTTATATATGATAAATTAGGTTAATGACGATCTCCTGATAATTACATAAGATAAATTATTTTACATGAATACTTTACATATGAATATCAATTTTTAGCACATAAAAATAAAAGAAAGTCACTTATAAATATAAGTTAACAAATATAATAAATAAGTAATTTACGCAAAGGGTTATAAAGAATGTAAGCACATAGCACCATTGCTTTCCCCTTTTTAATTATGATTTTCATTAAAGAACTCTAATTATTCAATATTAGGAGCAACCACTGATGCTTTTTCTTTTCTTTTTTTCATTTTTTTCCTGATTTGGTAGACTTTATAAGTGCTACAAGCGCAATCTATTTAGTTGAAGCAATATAGATAATGTGTTATTCTTGAGATGGAGGTCAAAATGAAGTTACAAATGTTGAATTTTTTTGCAGTCTACTCTTGAAAAAATTATCTTAAGGTAGATAGGACAAGTGATGGAGATGTAAATGTATATTTTATAGCATGCATGAAATTTGATTTATTCATCATAGGAAAAGATCTCATAATGTGATAGATTGGAGAAAAACATTGAAGTGGCAATGGGGGTGGTGGAGGAAATACCTCCTAATTTTTGCTTTTAGGGAGATGATCGTAAAGTCTATGCATGAGTAAAGGCAATTGAATTTGCCATCTTTGAAGTGATTGCCAATCATTGAAACAGTATATATACATATACATATAAATGGGTTCATAATTAAAAAGTAAGAAAGAAACAAACTTATAAATTCAATTGAAGAAGAATGAAAAATAGAAAAAATGTAATGTCAAATATAAACTTATTTCACATAAACTGAATGAAATAGCTAGTTTGCATGTAAATATTTATCACATTCAACTAACATATAATTTAACATAGGTCATCTATTACATTTCAATGTCAACATTAATTCTAAAACAAAAACTGCAAATAATCCATGTGGCTTTTGTTATCTTTTTGCATCTAAATGTTTTAAGATGAGGGAAAAATAAAAATAAATAGAGAAAAAAAATACTATAACATGACATTATCATCATTTCTGTTATTTGAAGAAATATAGTTTTCATGAAGGATTCCATTAAGTCATCATCTTTGTCGTCACTATCCTCATTAACCAAGGTTTCTATATCTTGATGCACTGTAGTTGTATTAATAATGATCATATCCATATCATCTCTATGTAATAACATCTCCTCGTCATTAGCTTCAATATCATTAGTGATGTCGTTAGACTCTTCTTGTTGATATGGATCATCATTATCTCTTTTTTTTTTTCTTGTACATCACAGTTCCATTGTAGCTTTGAGTTCAATGCAACTCGCCAATTAGTTTTTAATTTTGTGTTAATTAAATAAAATACTTGTTGTGCTTGACAAGCTAGAATAAATGGATCACTCTTGTACCATCTCCTAATGATATTAATGCTTGTAAACTTATGATGAATATGAAGATTCCACCAATCACATTTGAAAACAATAACTCAATTTTGGCCAAGATAATATATCTCCATAATATCTTTTAACTTACCATAAAACTCAACACTTTTGCTCCTATGCTATTGAATGTGGAATATAATACTATTGTTAATACATCCTGTGTAGTGTATTACACTTTTATCAGGCCTAGTAGCTAATTTTATCAAATCAATAGAAATTTGATTTGTTCCTTTCTCTTTCAATTGTTGAATCTAATACATGTTATAGGAAATTAGTTAACTATCCTAGTGTACACCATTGATAATTTCACAAATCTTGATGAAACTAGTATGTATATATATGTATAAGCACACACACATGTATCTAACACTCATATGAGTTTGGAACCATTTATAGAATTTATTTTCTTGTTCCCTTTCTACATTTCTAATATTAAATCTTTGAAGTTGTACCTTATGTTCCCTACATAAATCATAGAGTATGTTAAAAAAAATTTAATAGAAACATTATTTATATAAAACTAAATAATTAGACAAGCATAATATACAGGTGTACTTTTTCATAATTATTAAGCACATACCACTGAAGCTTTGCCCAATCATTTTGATTAAGTTTATTATGAATTCCTACCCCTAAGAGCCTAACATATTGATTGAAGATATAGAAACCTATTTGACTATTAACCTTGATCTCATTATAGTTTTGCTTAAGATAATTAAATCTTGTCTCAGTATTACAAAAATACATGAAACAAAAGGTGAGACATTCATTATTTGAATAAACTTCAGATATTGAGCCTTATTATTAGGTTTTATTTCTAATATATGCTTTTAATGTATGCATTTTCCTGTTAACAATATAAATAATAGGTTAAATGCAACACCATATGAGCAAAATATTAACAAAAGGTATAAAAAAAAATTTTATTGATAAATTACCTTTCAAATGAACGTATCCATCTTATTGACATGCTCCAACAAATATTGCCTTATGAGTTAAATGAACTACAAAGTGAACCATGATATTAAAAAATGATGGTAGAAAAATCTTTTCCAACGTGCATGGTACTAGAGAAATATGCAAGCCAAGTTTACACATTCAAATTAAATGTCTTAGATGTCAACTCTTTAAAAAAAGACATAATTCAACAATTTTTTTATGAACATCCTTATGTAAAATCCACGTATGTCACAAGAAGAATTTATTGTAAAACAACATGACAATAATGCCACAAGAATAATTTATTGTAAAACAACATGACAATCATAGCTTTTCATTCTAGATATTCGATAATCTTTAACATTCACACATAAGACTTTTTTGAATGCCATCTCATCTGATAATTTTACCAAACTCAAGAACTCTCAAAAGTTTCTTTTTCTTCCTTTACAAAGAATGAATAACATGCCTGGGGCTACAATGTTTTACCATTTTCATTGAAAGGATGCAATTCACATCTTTTCTTCATTTCTTCTATATCAAGATGGGCCTTATACGTATCCTTTGTTTTTTCCTCAATGTTCATCAACATTCTCAATACATTATCAAAAACATTCTTCTTTGCATGCATCACATCAATGTTATGCCTTCCCTTTAGTATTTTCCAATAGGACAATTGAAAAGAATTACTTTGTTTGGTCCAAATTAAATAATTATCAGAACATTTTCTCTTACGAAAATCTTTTAGATCTTTACCAAAATCAACTTGTTCAATATGGAGTAACTATTTAAACACATCATCCCTTGATAATAACTTTGGTCTTAATTTATGCTCAACTTTACCATCAAGATACTTACTTTTTCTTATTTATGTCCTTCTAGTAGAAAATGACGATGTTCCACATAAACATTTTTTTTTTCATGTTTCAATTATATAGAAGATGTATTCTTGTTGCATGTAGGACAAGCCAATTTTTTCTTTATAGTCCAACCTAACAAGTTCTCGTAGGTAGAGAAGTTATTAATTATCCATAGTAATACTATATGGAGATGAAAGGATTGTCCAGATGCAGTGTCATATGCAATAATACCAACATCTCATAGCTTTTTTAATTCATCATCTAATGCTCATAAAAATATATCAATGTTTTTTCTTGAAACTTTTGATCTAGGAATTAGTAATGACATGCAAAAAATGGATCTTTCACACATTTCTATGGTAGGAGATTATATGGGATAACAAAAATTGGCCATATACTATAAGAAGCACTCATGTTCTTGAAAGGATTGGAACCATCACTTGCTATCCCAAGCTTAACATTTCATGAGTCAGATGTAATTGTTTTATACATGTTATCAAAGTTTTTTCACACTTCACCATCAGTAGTGTGTCTCAATACTCCATCATCCCAACATTTATCTTTATACAATCTCATATCTATTGCAGTCTTTGATATGAATAATCATTGCAACCTTGTGATCAAAGGAAAAAATATTTTTTAGGAATTTTTTTTCTCTTGTCTTGATGAGAAACATATCTAAAGGCATGGCATTTAGGACATTCTAATTCATCTTCATACTCCTCCTAAAAAAGTGTATAGCCATTAACACATGCATGAATCTTCTCATAACTAAGACCTAACACTTTCTTAACTTTATCAGCTTCATAATATGAGTTTGGCAATGAAACACTAATAGGACATGCCTCATTTACTAATTGCAGTAACATTGTAAACGAATTGTTACTTCAATAATTGAGTATCTTTACGTGAAGCGACTTAACAAGAAATTACAGCTTAAAGAACTTTTCATAGTTAGGATATAACTTTTGCTTTCCATCCCTCGTTACTTGAATCTATTTTCTTCGTTACTAGAAATATAATTTGCATTACTATCATCATTCACAAATCCATCTTCAGTTTCAAAATTACTTGTAGTTATGCCAAACCAAATGTCATTCAAGATTTCATTTACATCATCAGCATCATTGTTTTCTTCAACAAATTCATGATTTTCATTATTAGTGTCACTTTCTCATTCTTCGTGATATATTTATCTAGTGTACCCCTTAACCATTCCATATGCATATAAATAATCTTCTATTTGTTCTATAGATTTGTAATAATAGTTGTTAAACTTACTACATGGACAAGAAATCAAACTAACTTTTGGATTCAAATGTAAGGTTGCAAATTGAATAAACTCTTTAACCACATTGATATACTCTGTCCTCCTAATGTTTAGTTGAATATAACTCCTATCTATGCCTAAAATGTAGCTAATAATAAATATATTTTCAGTATGTCAAAAAGAGTTTCATATGGCTATGGAACAAATAAAATTTATTGTAAATTCCAATAACCATAATGTAACTTGTCAAAAGACATAAAGACCAAAACTTATTATCTTCAACATTTTTATTAGTATCCACTACTTCTATAAGTCAACTGTTTAACATAAAATCTAGCAAAAATACTTATTAGAAATCAACAACAAATTAGAGAAGAATGCAAACTTCAATTGAATCAAAGTTTTATAACTATTTAAGCAGAATTCAACGGTCAAATTAAATTTTATAATTATTTAAGCAAAACTCATAACTCATCAATTTTTAATTAGACAAGAACGTATACTTCAATTGATTCAAATTTTCATAATTGTTTAAAGAAAAATTCAACAACCAAAATAACTAACAAAGGAGAGAAAATGCCCTGTTAACTGCTTTTGTTTATTTATTTTAATTTCAATTTTTATTAATATACATTGCTAAATTACAATAAATCAAGTATGCAAGAAGACGATAAAAGAAATCATACAAATAAAAATACATATTAGCTTTACTCGTCTTCCAGTTTTTCACATATGAATTTTTGTAGAATAAACAAAAATATTAGAAACCTACACACAAAATACCAATATAATCTCCAAATAAAGTCACCAAGAATGCATAAATTGTGCAGAATATTAAATAGATATAAAAAAACACAAATAAAACTTTGAAATGCAAACTTAAAGTAAGTTACAAAATAAAAATCTTACCTTTATCGAAAGATTTTAGTCTGGATTTACATGCTTTAAACTTAGGAGAAGTATCCCCAAAAACTCAAAAAGAAATAATAGCCTACAAAACAAAGTGATTGCAATTAAAATAAAAAAAGGAAGTATTAAGAAAAATCATGAATTTAGATTTCAACTTTATAAGATTAAGAAGATTTTGGTCTAAGTTTTATTAGATGCATATTTTAAAGAAAAAAAATGACAAATATTTGGCAGCTTTGATTGTCTAAATACCTTAATTTGTTACACTGTTGATATCTTTGATGTTTAAGAATTCTTACAAATACTTTTACTAAAAGAGAATTTCTTTTTTTCTTAATTCTAGTTGGCAAACGTATAGGAAAGATAATTATTTTATAACTCCTGTGTGTAGTGAATATCATATATTATGAATATAAATAATAAAAAAGGATCTAAAATATTTTTTTAAATAATATCCAACTTAATACCAATTAAAATGATAGATTAGCCAGGTGAAGAAACTATTCATTTGACCATTCCAAATGCTTTATATGTCAATGAATCACTGTGTATTATTAAAATATACTATCTACTCAAGTTTTATGAAAAGTAAAATAAACTTCATTTATACATGGTGCAACTAATTAAAACATATCCAATAATGCAGAATATTAAACATACATAAAATTCACAGCTAAAACTTTGAAATGAAAACTTAAAATAGGTCATAAAGTAAGAATCTTACTTTTACTCAAAGATAGATCTATATTTAAATGTTTCAAACTAAAACAAAATCCCTAAAAACCTTTACAAAAAATAATTTGCAAAACAATGTGATTGAAATAAAAAAAAAATGAAGTATTAAGAAAAATAATTAGACTTCAACTTTACAAGCTTGAGAAGATTATTTTATAAGATTAATACGCACATTTTGGGGGAAAAAATGATGACCACTATTTGGCATCTTTAAATGTCCACACACTTTATTTCATTTTATATTTGATATCTTTTACGTCTAAAAATCATTTTCTAATACTTTTACTAAAAGAGAATTACCTAATATTAGTTGGCAAAGTTACTAGAAAGATAATTATTTTGTAACTTCTCTATAGTGATAATCATGTATTATCAATTACCAATAATAGGAAATAATCTAAAATATTTTTTGAACAACATCCAAACATAGCACCAATTAAGGGGGTAAATTGGTTAGATAAAGAACTAGTTCATTCCACCATTCCAGATGCCTCGTGTTTCAATCAATCTTTATATATTATTTTAAATATCTATCTACTAATGATGTAGGATGGGTGAGGAAGGAAAGAAAACTGAAAAATAAAAGATAGGCTCTAGCATCACACTAGAACAATTTTAAGAATCACTCCACAAATCCTTAGGTGTCATACCTAAGTTTGTTTTACATCACACAAAACTAGATAAATATGTAACACCCCGTCCCGAACCATGTCGGAATTTTTGCACGTTGACCGAGGTTGACTGTTGACCGTTGACCGAAGGGGTCAAAAGTTGACTTTTTGACCCAATTGGAATTCTAGGTTGACTGAGGTACCGTTACGAAGTACACGTTGGCACGAGTTCGTAGACTAGTAGCACGTTGAAAACGGAGCTACGGTTTGAAAGTTATGAGCAAAACAAGTTGAGGTCCAAACTGTCCAAGGGGTGTCGAAGTTGACCTTTTATTCATGCAAGGTTGAGCTTTGACTCATGCATGGTTGTGAAGTGCTCATCGATACGAGTCCATAGACTAGCGGCACGTCTGATTTGGACATGTGGTTTGAAAGTTATGGACCTGTAGAGATTTTTTTAAATACTGTATTATTTTAATATTATTTTTTAAACGTGTAACGATGTGCCACGTGTGACTTAATGAAGGTGACCATGTGTCACCATGTTGAGAAGCCACATGTCAACCATGTGTAATATCATATTATTTTATTATTATTTTAAATAATAATATTATTATTTAATTATTTAATTATTTTTTATTTTATTTTCTTTTTCTTTTTCTTTTTCCTTTTCTTTTCTTTTCCCCCGCGTGGGAAAAAAAAGGGGACCCAGCCCCGTTTCTGTTCTTTTTCTTCTTCTTTTCTTCTTCCTTTCCCTTCCTTCCTCCCTCTCGGCCTCATCGTATTTTTCAAATTCCGGCCACCCATAGTCCACACGCGCCGGCCAGTGATGAGCGGAGGGAGGAGGCGAGCTCGGCCGCCAATTTTCACGGTCACCGACCGCCGGACGCGCCCCGATCTGGCCGGAGAAGTCGCCGGCCGGAAAATTTTCTCTCTCCTCTTTTCTTGTGTTTTTCGGCCAGCCCAGTCCAAATTAAACCTCCTCTCCTCCTATTTTGGGTCCTCTGAGTTCAAATATCGCCTCCAATCTCAAAAATTCGAAGCGGTTTGCGAGATACGAGGAATTGAAAATCGGCCGAAGCTTTCCGGTCAAATTCCGGCCACCTCCGGCAGAATTGGGGTCGATGGAGACCGGGTTTGTAATCCTCGTCGCTCAAGCTTCGATTCGGTATATTATTCGACTATTTTGGATAACGTTTGTGTTTGACCCCCCGGGTACCGGATATTATTTACCCGATTAAAATATTAATTTATTTGACTGTGTGTGGATTTTGTTCTAGGAGCACGGGTGAGTCATGAAATTGATCCCATGGTGGATCTTAGGTTAATTGCGTGCTCCAGGTGAGTGACCCACCTTTAATAAATATTTTGGGGTAATTAATTATATTTAATTGCTGTTAAATTGGTATCTGAAATTATGCTCATGTGGTGGAATTTAAATATAGTCGGGAAAAAAATATTATTTTATATATATTTTTACCCATTGATACTAAACTGAAATTTTGGGTTACTAAGAATTTCCCGAGTATTATTTTATTGTGGTTTAATTTATTTATTGTGCATGAGCAAAGTATATTTCAGTAATAATCGTACGTGGTTTTAAGTGTTATTTTTCTGGCATAATTGGGTTAAATATTTTATGAAAATATTTGTTTAAGTTGGTGGTTTAATTTTATAAATTATGCCCGTAGTATTTCAATTGTTGAATCTCGTATTACGAGAAAATGTATGGTTTTATTTGTTATCGATATTTCCGTACCGTTTGTTAAATAAAAATATGTGGGATGGTAATTGAGAAATTTTGGTATATTTCCCATGGTGATTTTGGAAAACGGTACAGTTGGTTTAATAATTATTTTAGACGCATTCATACAGTATTGGTGTTCTGGTATATGTATATGTGGTTCAGCGCGCAAGTATTATTATTTCACCCGTGAGTTGCCATTGGACCGTGGGCAGGCAAGTTTGTTATTGGCCACAGCCGCCCCCCTCCTTGGCCGGGATGATGGTTCAGCAGCGGTACTGTCGGGATGCCGAAGTGCCGTTTGCAAGTTTCTCTCTTTAATCCCCCCGCCAGTCAGTGCTCAGGACGCTGGGTATCGGAGGGCATCACCGGTATATGGTGTGATGCGTCAAGTGTAATTTTCATATAAAATTTCAAACCCCAAAGGGTACAAAATTATTTATTATAATTTATTACAGTTTATTTATATTTGGGGTATTTATTTATTTATTTGGTCCCTTGGTTTTCGGGAAGTACGAATATCGGGTTTTGTGAAAATGTTTTAAAAGGGGAACATTTCCAATGGAGTGAAGAGTGAGGGTTTTGAGAGAAATTGTTACCTCAATTGTTTATTTATTTATCTATTTAATTGTTCGGTATTGATTAATTAAATCCCTTTATTTGGTATATTATTAATATTAAAGGTGTACAATAGATAGCGTCACTCACTGAGATGATTAGCATCTCACGTTTTTAAATTCCGTTCCCCTAGGTCCAGGTTGGAGACGTTGATTGTCCGGGGCGAGCCCAACGTCTCAGTTCGTTGCCGAAAGTTCAAGAAGTATTTCTTCCCTTTTTCCTCTCTATCTTGTATTGCTTCTTATCTGTCATGGTATTAATTCCACATTTATTGTATAATGCTCTGTATACTGTATTGGACGTGTAGTTATTATTTGCGCACTGAATTGCTGTTATTTTTAAAGTGCTGAAATTTGTAGAATCAATTTGTAGTATTGTGGGAGGAATAAGGGGATGAATTTTAGAAGTGTGTTTTCAGTGCAGGTAGTTTTTGGTAAGTCCTACCCTTAGGGGAGGTGCTGCCGGATTTTCCGTTGGAAAGTTCGGTGGTATTTCCCTGGGATCAGCGCCTGTCTAGGGTTCCGAGGAGGAATTCTGGACGGGTTCTGACAAATAACTCTCAAAAAATAATTTGTATTATTAATCAACTTCTCTAAAAAATTTACAAAAACCCTATTTATAATAAAATCGTCTAACAATATTAGGAAACTAAAATAATAAGAAACCTAGTTAAATAAGATCACCAAATAATAAAATATCCTAAAAAACTTAAGAAAACTAGAATAATAAAATACTCTAATTAAAATAGGAAACCAAACTAAACTAAAACTATTAGGATCCTTGAAGGTCCCAAATAAGCCCATCTTGTCCTAAATCATGCCAAATTAAAGTTTGGGCTTTAGAATCTAGTTTTCCCTTTCTTTAATAAGTTTTAAGAGGTTGTTTCCATCTTGCATCAATTCCCCTTGGCTTAGGAAAACCTGGCTAATTGATGGCATGAAATTGATCATAGAGGTCTTGATTGAGTTTTTGAAGGTCCCAAATTAGCCCATCTTGTCCTAAATCATGCCAAATTAAATTTTGGGCGTTAGAATCTAGTTTTCCCCTTCTTTGATAAGTTTTAAGAGGTTGTTTCCATCTTGCATCAATTCCCCCTAGCTTAGGAAAACCCGGCTAGTTGATGGCATGAAGTTGATCATAGAGGTCTTGATTAAGTTTTTGAAATTCTTGGTTAATGATCCACATGCAATTTGAAAGTGGTCGGTTCTTCTTCCACTTGACAAGATATCATTGATATCCTCCATCTCTTTTTGATACTATTCGATGATTAATAATATCTTCAATTTCCTCTTTTAGTTGAAATGTGGGTGGAAGACTTGCTGCTTTGCTACCACTTGTTGTATCATTTTCATGTCCATCATATGAACTTAGATCCTTAAAATTGAAGACATTACTTATATCCATATCCTTTGGTAGATTAAGAACATAGGCATTATAGCTGAATTTCTTTAGAATTTTGTATGGATCAACATTCTTTGAATGTACTTTTTATAGGTACCTCTAGGAAAATGTTCAGGCTTTATACGTGAAGGTTTGGGCAAGGTTCAAATAAAGAGAACAAAGTTTATAATTTGATGTAAATTGATTTTGGGTGATGTTGTACTCGGCTTCTTTTGATTAAGCTGCGGGAAATTTTTCCAGCAAAGCCAGTTTGGTTTCTCTTTTAGTTTTAATAAAGAAACTAAGGTATTTTTCTTCCAAAATCAACACACTCTTTCATTGAAATATTGTACATATTTAAAGCATACAAAAATGGCGTGAAAGCACACCATGGCTGGTCATATAGACCAACGTTTTACAAGTACTCCATGGTGAAGCAAAACATATGTGTAAAGTCATTTTATCACATACTCCTTAGTTTGTTCACAAGTGTTGCTGTCTCATTGAGTGCTTCATGTTGAATTAGTCTTCATGCATGATGATACATGTCCTTACATGCATTGGAAGAGAGAGAGGCCGAATGGTTGAACTCCATGTCACCAAGTAACTTCCATATCACCATCCTTCTCACCAAGGTGGTTTCCATGTCATCAAGATGCTTAAATTTCCTAAACTTCCTAAAACCCTAATTTGGCTAATACACTTTAGTCAACACATTTTGGTGTCTTTGTGCGCCAACTTAACAAGCCTAGATTACACAAAATGGCTTTAACAAAGTATGAAAGTGACCCTCGGCCAAAGTACCTTGCTTGGTCTCGGGTTTGTCTTTGTTCATTGATAATAATGCTAATGTGAATGCGCCTGTGCCTACAAAACCGACAACCCATTGGGGTGCTGACCCGATACGGATGAAGACCGAGCTGATCACTAGGGCTCAAACTAAGAGATTTAAGGACAACCTTGCTGCCTTTATCTAGGGAGTAACTCATTCTTAAGAGGGCTTGTCCATATCCAAAGATACAAGGCCTGTTTTGAGCATACAAGTGGTGGAAACCGATACGGACTCGGATAATGGTTTTGATGCATTTATGGATTCCGGACAGCGGAAAATGGGGTCAAATCTTCTTGAATTCACTTGATATCATTAAGAAGTCATGGAAAATTGGCTGGGTTTTGCTGTATTTTTCGCTAACTTTACTGTATTTTGCTGATTTGGGTTTTTCTCTTTCCTCCAAGCAAGGGCAATGTGTGTGACTTCATGATCAGACTATTTGGCATCCTAAAAAGCATATGGAAGTTGATTTGGAGCCTAAATTGGTCAAAAATTAATCAAAGTCAACTTAGTCAAAAAGATAGTATTTTAGTTTCTAAATTTGATTTCTACTTTTTGTTTTAGGAAATTACTTTTACTTTTGATTTTTATTTATTTATTTTCTGGACAAATAAGTTTTGAAAATTTATTATTTTATTATTTTCATTGTAAATTAATTAATTCCTAACTCAAAATAAAGGAATTAATTAATTAAAATCAGTTTAGGAAAGAAGAGAGAAAATTCGGCCATGCTAGTTTCCTAATCCTATTGGTTGGTTTTTGCTTTAGTTTTTAGGGTTTTATTTTGTTTTCTTTTCGCCTATAAAAGGGCTTGTTTTTTAGGAAGAACACACCATTAATCATATTGAGAATTTAATTTGTGAGATCGAATCCCTTTTTGTTCTTTTGAACACCTAAAACACTGTTAGTGAATGAGTTTTTTAGTTTGACTTATCAATAGGCCTTCCATCACCTATTGTGGCGTCCTCATTATATATCAAGGTTTCTAATCACAGGTTGGTTAGGGGTCAAGGTGACCATTAGAACTTGAACATAATTAGATCTGGGCTAATATAATACGGGTTTAGGAGCAGGTCATCCTAGGTTCGTATCAAATGCCATGATTTTCTAGCACTCCTCCTTGGCAATGTTAGGCATGATATGTAGAAGACTCCTAAGCATTTGAAGTCTTTCTTTTGGCAATGGTTTTGTAAGAATATTAGCCAGCTGATTTTGAGTGGAATAATGCACCAAATTGGTTTCTTTGTTTCTTTTAGCCGCTCGGATGCTATGGTACTTCACAGGGATGTGCATGGTTCTTCTGTGTTATACTGGATTTTTGGTAATGGCAATGGCAATGGCTGAAATATTGTCACAATGAATGATGGTTGAATTTGTTTGCTTGTAACCTAATTCATCAAGCAATTTCCTAAACCAAATTACTTGGTTTGATGCTGTTGCCGCTGAAATGTATTCGGCTTCTGCTGTTGATTGTGTCGTGGTTCCTTGCTTGTGTGAATTCCATGAAAATGGACCTGAATCAAATATAAACAAGTATCTGAAGGTATTTTTCATGTCTTCCAAGCTACCTGCCCAGTCACTATCACAATAGCCAACTAACTCACACATGTTACCAAGCTTATATAATATTCCAAAGTTGGCCGAGCCTTTTACATATCTTAGGACTCTTTTTGCAGCTTGGTATTGGTTCTGAGATGGTGAACTCATGAACCTTGATAGCACACTTACAACATACATACTATCAGGTCTTGAAGCACACAAATAAAGCAAGCTTCCAATTAAACTTCTATAAACCGAAGCATTCACTTTTTCACTTCCATTATTTAATTCAAACTTGGCATTTTGCATCATTGGTGTTTCAACAAATTTGGCATTTTCTAGTTGAAACTTATCAAGCAAATGAAAAGCATATCTTTCTTATGATAGAAATTTACCTTTATTTGTTTGCTTGATCTCCAAACCTAAGAATAATGCATTAGGCTAAGGTTGGACATTTCAAACATTTCTTTTAGTTTGTCTTTAAACTTTTGAATGCCTACGGTGTTGCAACCTGTTATAAGCAAATCATCAACATAAAGAGAGATTACCATTTGGTCTTCATATGAGTTGACTTTAATATAGAAAGCAGGCTCATTATCACTTCTTGAAAAGCCTTCATGAGTGAGGTAGTCATTAATTCTTGCATACCAAGCTCTTAGAGCTTGTTTGAGCTCGTACAAAGCTTTATGAAGCTTGTATACTTTCTCCTCCTCTCCTTCTTTGACAAAGCCTTCAAGTTGCTCTACATAAACTTCTTCTTCTAATATACCATTTAGAAAAGCTGATTTCACATCCAAATGATATATTTTCCATGAATTGTTGGCTGCATATGCAAGTAAAAGCCGAATAATTTCATGTCTTGCCACCGGTGCAAAGGTCTCCATATAGTCTATTTCATATTGTTGAACATATCCCTTTACAATCAGCCTTGCTTTGTGTTTGTTTAAGGTGCCATCAGCATTTAGGTTGGATCTAAACACCCATTTAACACTTTTAACATGTCCTTTCTTTGGCCTCGACACCATACTCCAAGTTTTGTTCTTTTCTATCATGTGAAACTCCTCCTCCATTGCAGCTTGCCATTCTTTGTGTTGTCAAGCCTTATTATATGTTGTAGGATCAGGTGTTGCCATCTTTGCAGTTGTATAAAGTTTAGCAATTGATTTTGTGCCTCTCTTCAATAAAGATGATAAAATACTTTCTCCCTACATGAGTTGCTTCATTCATTGGTCCATACAAATCCGAATGCACCAATTGTAATTTTTCCTTGGCTTTGTCGATTGTTATCAAAGGAAGTCGTTGTCTTTTGATTTTTCCAAGTTGACATGTTTAGCAAACAGCTTCAGCTTCTTAGATCTGTGGTAAATGATCAACTATTTATTAAGATTGCATTTGTTTAATGGTTGCATAGTTGTAGTGGCCAAGCCTTCTACGCCACAATTCCAAATCTTCATGGACTTTGCTTCTCATAGCCAATTGATTTTGTTGATTGAAATCAATCACAAGGCTGTAATCTTTCATATGGACAAGTATTACAACTTTTCCATCCTTACATATTTCACAATTTTTATCTAAGAACTTCAAAGTGTATCCTTTCTTCATAAGTTGTGGCACACTTAACAAGTTCTTGGATAGATTTGGTACATACAAGACATTAGTGATTAAAATTGTACCTTTTGGTTTTTTTAATGACCAAATCTCCCTTTCTTTGTGCCAACATAATTTGTCCATTTGTAGCTTTGATTTTTGTTGCAATTCTTAGGTTAAGCTTTGCAAACAGGTCACGGTTGTTGCATATGTGATTTGTACACCCGCTGTCCAAAATCCATGAATCTTTGGTTATGTTTGCTAGGTTGCAAGTTGCTATGAAGGTATGCTCATGCTCTTCGCTTGATTCCTTGGGTTCTTGTGCTTGTTTTGCCTCTTATCTCATGTTCCTTTGCCTACAATCTTTCTTCATATGACCGAATTGCTTGCATATTTTACATTGAACATTTCGTCTCCACCAGCATATCTTGGCTGTGTGTCCTTACTTCTTGCATATGGTATAAGGACCATAGGCCATCTTATTCCCTCTTTGATTGATAATCTCCTTGCCTCTATTTTTCCTTTAAAAAGGTTTTGGTTGCTGGATTAATTTGCCATTGTTGTTTGCTGCAAGGGTAGCTTCACTCATGCTAGATTCACCTTGTAGCCGAAGACTCCTCCTTTGTTCCATGGCTTGCAAGGCATTGAGCAAATCAGCAATTGTTACTTGTGAAAGGTCTCTTGTTTCTTCCAAAGTTGAAATCTTTACTTCATATTTCTCTAAAAGACATATAAAGATTTTTTCAACAATCCTACGATCTGGAAAGAGTTTTCCATGCAGCCGAATTTGATTGACAATCTTCATGAGTTTATTGGAAAACTCCTTCACGGTTTCAAGTTCTCAAACTTTCTTCTAAGATTAAGTATCTGCATTTGTCTTGATCTTGAGCTTCCTTGGAACTCTTCTTGAAGCCTTTCCTAAGCTTGTCTAGGTGTTGTACAAGTCATGATTCTTGTTAAAACTTCATCAGTCACAGTAGCTTGTATAACTGTGAGAGTTTTGTAAGGTTTTGCATTTTCTTCACTATGAAGCTTAAGTTGATTCACAGTAGCTCTTGCCTTTAATGGTTCTACTTCATAATCAACTTCAACAAGCTCCCAAAGGTCATAAGCTTGAAGATAGAAGGTGAAGGTGCTAAAATGTGTGAGGAAGCCATTGAAACCTGTTGTTGTTCTTTGAGTTTTCACTTGGGTTTTGAACAAGAAATTAATGAAACAAGGCTCTGATACCAATTTGAAAGGTTAGTAGGGCAAGGTTCAAGTAAAGAGAACAAAGTTTATAGTTTGATGGAAATTGATTTTGGGTGATGTTGTACTCGGCTTCTTGTGATTAAGCTGCTAGAAAATTTTTCTAACAAAGCCGGTTTGGATTCTATCTTAGTTTTCATAAGGAAACTAAGGTATTTTTCTTCCAAAATCATCACACTCTTTCATTGAAATATTGTACATATCTAAAACATACAAAAATGGTGTGAAAGCACACCATGGCCGGTCATATAGACCAATGTTTTACAAGTACTTCATGGTGAAGCAAAACAATGTGTAAAGTTATTTTATTACATGCTCCTTAGTTTGTTGACAAGTGTTACTGTCTCATTGAGTGTGTCATGTTGAAGTAGTCCTCATGCATGATGACACATGTCCTCACATGCATTGGAAGAGAGAGAGGCCAAATGGTTGAGCTCCATGTCACTAAGTAGCTTCCATGTCACCATCCTTGTCACCAAGGTACTTTCCATGTTATCAAGATGCTTAAATTTCCTAAACTTCCTAAAATCCTAATTTGGCTAATACACTTTAATTAACACATTTTGGTGTCTTTGTGCACCAACTTAACAAGCCTAGATTACACCAAATGGCTTTAACAAAGTACAAAACAAAATACAAAACAAAGCATGAAAGTAACCCTCGGCCAAGGTACCTTGCTTGGTCTCGGGTTTGTCTTTGTTCATGGATAACAATGCCATGATTTTCTAACAACACGAACCATTACCATATCTCCTTCAATAAATTCAACAAATTTTCTCTTCAAATCAGCATTTGCCTTGTAGTTTTCATTACTTAAAGCATTTTTTTCTAAGAATATCATCATGAATTGCATGAATGTGCCTTTCAAAAGTTTCAGCTATAACACTTGTTCTTGCCACCAAAAGTATAGGAACCAAATCAATAGGCTTCCTGGGAAGCATCCCATTTACAATCTCAAATGGGCTGTGACTTGTGCTCCTATTTATTGAGCTATTATATGCAAATTCTGCCATACGAAGAATTTGATTCCAACTATATATGTGGTCTCCAACTAGACAGCGAAGTAAATCTCCCAAGCTTTGATTCATAACTTCTGTTTGATCATCAATTTCTGGATAGAAAATCAAAGAAAACTTCAATTTGTATTCATTGTCTTCCATAAAGCTCTCCAAAAATAACTCAAACTTTACATCCCGATTTGAAACTTCCAAAAATAACTCAAACTTTACATCTCGATCTGAAACTATTGTTGTAGGCAACCCATGAAGATGAACTACTTCACTGAAAGATAGTTTAACTATATGAATAGCATAGGCAACCCATGAAGACGAACAACTTCATTGAAAGATAGTTTAGCTATATGAATACCATCTATGGTCTTTGAGCATGCAATAAAGTGTGCCATTTTTGAAAATCTATCAACCACAACCATTATGCAATCATGCCCCCTCATTATTTTAGGTAATTGTAAAACAAAATTCATGCTCAACTTTTTTCCATGGCTTATGAGGTATGGGAATAAACATATATAAACCTGTGTTTTTCTTTCTTCCTTTTGATAATCGACATATTCGACATCTAGAAATTATTTTGGCAAAATCCCTTCTTAAAATGGGCCAATAGAATCGATCTTCAACCATGGCTATGGTTTTATCCCTTCCAAAATGGCTGGCTGCCCCTCTACCATGCAACTCCCAAATCACTTACTCATACAAAGATGTATTAGGCAACAAAGTTTGATTCCCTTAAAAAGATAATCATCATGTGGTGAAAAAATAGGGTATTCACTAAGCTATTCACTTATTAAGGCTGCATATATAAGGCTAAAATCTTTACAAGAAGGACAGTCCCTTTTGAGAGATTCAAATCCCACAACTTGAATCATCATAGAAGTTAAGGTATACACGACTTTACTTAATGCATCGGCCACTTTATTTTCTGCAACAAATTTATGTTTGACAAGAAATGGGTACTCTTGTTGATGTGATTCCACCCGAACCTGCACAACCAACAACCCGCTGGGATGCTGACCGTATACGGATGAAGACTGGGCCAATCACTATGGCTCAAACTAAGAGATTTAAGGTCAAACTTGCTGCCTTTATCCAGGAGATAATTCATTCTCAAGAGGACTTGTCCATACTCAAAGATCCAAGACATGTTCTGAGCATACAAGTGGTGGAAGCTGGTACGGGCCTGGGTAGCGGTTTTGGTACAGTTTTGGAGTCTGGGAAGCATGAAACGGTTCCAATGTTTCATGGATTCATTACATATGTCTAATAAGGCATGGAATCAAGTCAAATCAGCTTAAAGTTGTCCAAAAAGGGGTTGCACGGACAGTTAGTAAATTTGGTTGGTTTTTGCTGTATTTTATGCTGGCTTTACTGTATTATGCTGAGTTGGCTTTTTCTTTTTCTTCCAAGCAAGGGCAACATGTGGGACTTCACAATAAGCTTATTTGGCATCCTAGAAAGCATATATAATATGATTTAGAGCTCAAAGTGGTCAAAGATTGGTCAAAGTCAGCTTAGTCAAAAAACTAGTATTTTAGTTTCCTAATTTGATTCTACTTTTTGTTTTAGGAAATTACCATTAATTTTTTGTTTTTATTTATTTATTTTTTGGAGAAATAAGTTTAGGAAAGTTATTATTTTATATTTTCATTGTAAATTAATTAATTCTTAATTCAAAATAAAGGAATTAATTAATCCAAATTAGATTAGGAAAGAAGTGAGAATTTCGGCCACCATAGGAAACCACTTTGTATGGCCGGTTTTCCCTTTTGTTTTTAGGGTTTTATTTTGTGACTTTGTAGCCTATTTAAAGGCTTATTTTTCAATAAGAATAAAGCTTGAATTATACACAAAAAATTATTTGTGAGATTCAATTCTCTTTTGTTCTCTTTGAACACCTAAAACACCATTAGAGAGTGAGTGTTTCATGACTTATAGGACTTCCATCACCTATTGTGGCATCTTCATTATATACCAAGGCTTCTAATCACAGGTTGGTTAGGGGTCAAGGTGACTATTAGAACTTGAACATAATTAGATACAGGCTAATATAATACGGATTTAGGAGCAGGTCGTCCTTGGTTCGTATCACTTGTAAGAAAGAAATCTACTTCCCATGCCAATAATTCATCTTCTTTTATGAGTTAATATACTTGAGGGCCTTATGATCTGAAAATAGAACAAATTCCTTTGATATGAGATAATGATGCCAATATCACAAAGCTTGAACCACTGCATAAAATTCTATGTCATAATTAGAGTACTTTTGCTTGGCTTCATTAAGTTTCTCACTGAAAAATGCAATAGGGTGTCCTTCTCGGCTAAGTATACCCCCAATTCCCACATTAGATGCATCACATGCCACCTTAAAAACTTTCAAAAAATTTGGTAGTCGAAGAACCGGTGCCTCAATCAACTTTTTCTTGACTTTTTCAAAAGATTTTGTTGCTGTCTTGATCCAAACAAATTGAATTTTTTTAAGGCAATCAGCTATTGGTGCCATAATTGAGATGAAACTTTGAATAAATCTTGAATAAAAATGTAGCTAATCCATGGAAGCTTCATACCTCATGTAATGAATTAGGTATTGGCCACTCTAAAATAGCTTTTATCTTCATAGGATCCATTTCTAAACCCTTTGATAAAACAACAAAGCCTAAAAATGCCACTGATGAAGTCATAAAATGGCATTTTTTTCAAGTTTATGAACTTTTCTTGTTGAAGAACTCTCATGATTGTCGCAAATGTGAAAGATGATCTTCTATGCTCTTGCTATATGTCAATATATCATCACAATATACAACCAAAAACTTGCCAAAGAATGGCTGTAAAATTTGATTCATAAACCTCGGAAATGTACTTGGAGCATTTGAAAGGCCAAATAGCATTAGTAGCTATTCATAAAGATCATCCTTTATTTTTAAAGCAGATTTCCATTCGTCTCTAAGCCTTATATGAATTTGATGTCACCCATTTTTTAAATCCAATTTTGAAAATATGCATGAACTAGTCATCATGTCCAACATTTCATCAAGTCAAGAGATAGGGAAGCAATACTTGATTGTAATCTTGTTAATCGCATGGCTATCAACACACATTTGCCAACTTCCATCTTTCTTTGGTGTAACTAAAGCATGAAAAGCACAAGGACTTAAAACTCTCACGAATGAATCCTTTGGACAGCAACTCATCCACTTGCCTCTTAAGCTCCACATGCTCACTAGGATTCATACGCTATGCTGGAAGATTAGGTAATTGAGCTCCTGGCACAAGGTCTATGGCATGCTGAATGTTAATTAAAGGAGGTAAATCACTTGGTACCAAATTTGAAAAATCAAATGGCAGCTTTTGAACCTTTACCGAAAATGTTTTCTTGCTGGTTGTCGATTCCTTCTTTGATTTCTTTGCTAGAACAATATATATAACTCCACTTTTCTGATTTCTTTGCGAGAACAATATATATAACTTCACTTTTCTTACTTTCCTGCTCAAATTCTTCTTAGTAAGAATATGAAGTGACTTTTATGAGTTGTTAGAAACCTTACTTAGCTTTTCCACCTTATATTTATCCATCTCAGCTACCGTCATAGGTTTTAACACAAATTTTTTATTATTGAACATGAAAGAGTAAATGTTTTCTCTTCCATAATGAAACACATCTCTATCATAAAACCAAGAATTGCGAAAAAGAATAAGTGTTACTTTCATTGGAATCACATCACACCAAAAAGAATTACTACAAATTTCAAATGAAAAAGAAACAAGATGACATTGAGTTACAGGAATTGAAGTACTATCAATCCATGCTACCTTGTATGGATGTGGATAAGATTCAACAGGAAGTTTTAGTCACCTTACTGATACGAACCTAGGACGACCTGCTCCTAAACCCATATTATATTAGCTCGGATCTAATTATGTTCAAGTTCTAATGGTCACCTTGACCCCTAACCAACCTGTGATTAGAAAACCTTGGTATATAATGAAGATGCCATAATAGGTGATAGAAATCCTATTGATAAGTCAAAACTAAAACACTCATTCACTAATGGTGTTTTAGGTGTTCAAAAGAACAAAGAGAATTCAATCTCACAAATAATTTACTGTATAAAATTCAAGTTTAATTCTCATTGATAAATAAGCCTTTAAATAGGCTAAGATTACAAAGCAAAAACCCTAAAAAATAAATTCAAAACCAGACTCCTATAGGAATTAGGAAAATTGGCCGAATTCTAATATGTCCTAAACTAAGTTTCCTAAACTAAATTTGATTAATTAATTCCTTTATTTTGAATTAGGAATTAATTAATTTACAATGGAAATAATAAATTAATAACTTTCCTAAACTTATTTTTCCAGAAAATAAATAAATAAAAGTAATGGAAGTTTCCTAAAACAAAAAGTAAAAACAAATTAGGAAACTAAAATACTAGCTTTTTGACAAAGTTGACTTTGACCAATCTTTGACCACTTTGAACTCCAAATCAGCTTCAATATGCTTTGTAGGATGCCAAATAATCTGAATATGAATTCCTACATGTTTCCCATGCTTGGAAGAGGAAGAAAAAACCAACTAAGCAAAATACAGTAAAGCGAGCACAAAATACAGTAAAAAATAGGCCAAATTTGAAGCTGTCCGTACAACCCCTTTTTGAATGCCTTTGAAGCTGCCTTGACTTGATTTCATATCCTATTAGACATATGAATTGAATCCATAAAGAGTTAGAACCATTTCATGCTGCCCGTTGTCCATATTTGCACCAAAACGGCTACCCGTGTCCGTATCGGCTTCCACCACTTGAATGCTTAGAATAGGCTTTGTATCTTCAAGTATGGATAAGATTTGTTGAGAATTGATTATCCGTTGTATAAATGTTCCCAATTTTTCCTTAAATCTCTTAATTTGAGCTCTTGTGATTGGCCTGGTCTTCATCCGTGTCGGGTAAGCATCCCAACGGGTTATCAGTTAAGCGGGCTCGGGCGGAATCACATCACTTACCATAGATTCCGAAACAATATTCATGCTGCTACCACCATTAATGATAAGCTTTTGTGCTTGATTTCCACAATGAACCAACATTTGAAAAATAGATGTTCGTTTCCAATCTTCCTTCTCATCTTTCGGAATTGAAAGGATGTGTCTCAGAACAACATTTAACAAAGTATTTACTTCATCTTCTTCCAAATCGTCAGGGTTATAGACCATATAGTTGAAGTTGTCTTCATCCTCCTCTTTCTATTGATCAAGTTCTTTGTCATATTCCCCACCAAGATGTAAGTTTCTCTTAGAACAATTATATGCCATATGACTAGACTGTCCACACTTAAAACATTTGTTGCCTTTTCCTCTATGATCAAAAGTGTTAGAAACAGGCCCCTTGGCTTTAGTAGGTTGATTTGATGGCTGATTTGCTACAATTTTAGTGCTGCAATTTAGTGTTGTATTAAGTCTTTTGAAACTTCCAAGATACTCCTCCAAATCCGAAGAAACTTGAAAAGCTTACTCCAAGCTGTAGATAAGTTGTTGTAACAACTCCCTCCTGATGTTGGATCTCAAACTAGATTTAAATCTTGCTAGTGTTTGCCTTGGATCTTCAAGTAGTAGGCTTCGAGTCTTCAATTCATCAAACTTTTGCATATATTCAGCAACTGACATATTATTTTGCTTCAAATTGATTGCTTTGCTCACATAATTTGTCATAACAATTGGTAGGCATATATTTTTCCCTAAGCTTAGCTTTCATCTCTTGCCAAGTGCCAATGGGTGTAGTCCCATTCTCCTTAAGTCTCCTTCAACACCTATCCACCAAATTTTAGCAAGACCTACTAGTTTCATCCTAGCAAATCTTACTTTTTGATCATCATCCATATCATACCAATCAAGATATTCTTCAATGGAAGAAAGCCAATCAACAAACTCGGTTGGACTTACCTTACCTTCGAAATCTGGTACTTCAATCTTTACCCTCTTTGTGATGCCTCAAAAGTATTGACTTTTTTGTGTTGATTGAAATACATCTCTCACCCAATAAGATGTTTGCTGGACTGTAGGAAAGGGTATTGGTGCAGTTGTCTTTGCTGATTGATTCTCTTCATTTTTATCATCATTGGTGTCAAGAATCTCATCTTGTTCATTATTAATTGAAGACCTATTAGGCTGAAATATTTGTGCTTTAATATTGCTAACCCGAGCTTCAATATTACTTACATGAACTATAAGAGACTCCACTTGTTCTACTATATGAATAAATAGTTCTTCAAATTGATTGTTAGTTATTATACCTCTAAAACTTTTTCCAGATTGTGTAGTCATGACTCATTAAGCCAAACAAACAATTTGATTAGTAGACACTGTTCACGCAGCATAGGATTACTGTTCACGGGGTATTATCCACATGGTAACTGTTTATGGCGAGGGTTGGATCCATGCTCTGATACCAAACTAATAGGATGGGTGGGGAAGAAAAGAAAAATAAAAATTAAAAGATAGGCTCTAACATCACACTAGAACAATTTTAGGAATCACTTTTAAAATGCCTAGGCATCACACCTAAGTTTGTTTTGTATCACACAAAACCAGATAAATAACTCTTAAAAAATAACTTGTATTATTAATCAACTTCTCTAAAAGAGTTACAAAAACATTATTTATAATAAAATCACCTAACAACATTAGCAACCTAGAATAATAAGAAACCTACTTAAACAAGGAAACCAAATAATAAAATATCCTAAAAACTTAAGGAAACTAAAATAATAAGATACTTTAATTAACATAGAAACTAAATTAAACTAAAACTACTAGGAGCCTTGAAGGTCTCAAATAAGCCCATCTTGTCTTAAATCATGCCAAATTAGAGTTTGGGCTTTAGAATCTAGTTTTCCCCTTCTTTGATAAGTTTTAAGAGATTGTTTCCATCTTGCAAAACTAATTTAGCAACAATATACTATTGGCTTAAGTTTTCCGAACAGTAAAAGAAGCTTCATGTGTACATAATACAACTAATTAAAAAATATTAAATGAAGGAAGATAAGATTGCTTTTGAACAAATTTGAAAAATTATTTTAATATGCACAAAAAATGAAGAAAATAATTCTTGAAAATGTAGTTATAAAATTCAATATTCCTTGTCCATCTTCACTTTTTATAATCACCATAAAGAAAAACCATAGTGTAAAAAAAAAAATGGCTTGCATAATAGGCTAGATTTCATGCCATATGCTTACATAAAGTCTTTAAATTGTCCCTCGTGAACAAACTTAAGTTGATTAGCAAAAATCAAATAGAGCCCTCCACTACAGCTCACAAAATATAATATGGAAAAAATGTAATAATTTAAAAAATATTTCCAAGTTTGCCAAACAGAGATATAGATTACACATCTACGAAAAAAAAAGGACAATAACGTTCTCCTATAAAGCCATTAACATCAATGCATTCAATCTTATGACCATGAAACAAATAAACACATAAGAAAAGCAAAATCTAATATATTTAACAAGATTCTTCTAACCCAATTCAAGAGATGAGCACTACCATCGAAAATCCAAACCAAAAAGATTAGGAAACAAAACCCCACCTTTATCTAGGTCAAAACCCATATAATAATAAAAAATCACATTCTATACTCTTAAAAACCACATTCAACAATCTCACCCCCACTTAAATAGAGAAACAAAATATAAAAAAAAACAAAAATAATAATAATAATAATAATAACCAAAAAATATAATGAATAGTAGTAGAGCACCATAAAACTAACTCACCTTTACAATGCGCTTCCTCAAGGCAACAAACTTGGAATTTAGGATTTTAAGAATTGGTAGGAAAGCTCAAAGGTATGGTAGGGAAAAGGAAAGAGATAGAAATAAAGAAACAAGAAACAAGAAAGAGATTTTCTTTTTCTTTCTCTGTTTCTCCATTTCTCTTAGTGATACGAATCTAGATCGACTTGCTCTTAAATCCATATTATATTAATCCAGATGGAAAATTAAGTTCATATTTTAATGGTCACCTTAAACCCTAATCAACTTGTGATTAGAAACCTTGGTATATGAAGAAGATGCCACAATAAGTGATGGATGTCTTATTGATAAGTCAAATTAAAACACTCACTCTCTAATGGTGTTTTAGGTGTTCAAAGAGAATAAAGAGAATTCTTTCTCACAAATAAATTTCTGAATAATATGTAAGCTGATTTCTCATTGAAAATAAGCCCTTAAATAAGCTTTGAAAGAAGAAAATAAAACCCTAAAATACAAGTCAAAATTGGCCGTATAGAATAGGAAACCTTGTTTGGCCCATTTTCACTCTCCTTTCCTAAACTAATTTGTATTAATTAATTCCTTTATTTTAAATTAGGAATTAATTAATTTACAATCAGAATAATAAAATTCTAACTTTCCTAAGTTGATTTGTCCAGCAAATAAACAAATAAAAACCAAAATAAAATATAGTTTCCTAAAACAAAAAGTCAAATTTAAATTAGGAAACTAGTTGACTAGTTTAACAACTAAACTAACTTTGATCAATTTTCAGCTTGTAAAGGCTTCAAATCATATCCAACATGCCATGTAGGATGCCAAATAGGATTAATAATGATTCCCATATGTTGCCCTTGATTGGAACAAAGAGAAAATGCTTAATCACCAAAATACAGCAAAGTTAGCAGTAAATACAGCAAATTCGGGCAACAAGCCATTCCATGCGCAAATGGCTTCTTTGGTTGCTTTTTCTTTTGCCTTGAATTCATTCCATGACTTCTTAGTGATAACAAGTGAGTTCAAGAAGTGTTGGACCTATTACTTGCTATCCAGAATCTATAAATGTACTAAAACAGCTATCCGGGTATATATCGGCCTCACCACTTAGATGCCTAAAACAGGTTTTGAATCTTTGGATATTGACAAGCCCTTTTGAGAATTGATAACTTCTTATACAAAGCCAGCTAGGTTGTCCTTAAATCTCTTGGAGTGAGCTCTAGTGATTGGGCCCGTCTTCAACTGTATAGGATCAGCATCCCAGTGGATTATCGGTTGTACAGGTACGGACGGATACTCATCATTTAGCTTTTGTTAAAAAGAAGTACAACATTGTTCAATGAGTGACTGATGTTTATGGTGATGGTTGATAAACACAGAGAAAAAAAAATAGCCAATGGTGGTTGTACAAAATAGTCTTTCATAGTTTGTCAATGATGATACTTATCAAATCTAGATTGTAGAGGGACAGTGAAAGTGATGATGGCTTCTATATAGTGAGGTTCTTAAAAGTGAGTAAGATATTTACCCTCATATTTTCCAAAACAAAATAAAAAAGATAATAACAATTAATGTACCTTTATCTAGGTTAGAACCCATATAATAATAAAAAAATCACATTTTATTCTCTTAAAAACCAAATTCAACAATCTCACCCCACTTAAATAGAAAAACAAAATAAAAAAACAAAAACAAAATAATAATAATAATAATAATAATAACCAAAAAAAAAAAAAAAGAATAGTAGTAGAGTACTATCAAACTAACTCACCTCTACAATGCACTTCCTCAAGGCAACAAACTTGGAATTTAGGATTTTAAGAATTGGTAGGAAAGCTCAAAGGTATGGTAGAGAAAAGGAAAGAGAAAGAAATAAATTAAAAAGAAGAAACAAGAAAGAGACTTTCTTTTGCTTTCTCTATTTCTCCATTTCTCTAAGCTTTTGTTAAACAGAAGTTCAACATTGCTCAATGAATGACAGAGGTTTATAGTGATGGTTGATAAACAGAGAGATAAAAAAAAAATAATAAATAAAATAGCCAATGGTGGTTGTACAAAATAGTCTTTCACTGTTTGTCAATGATGAAACTTATCAAATCTAGATTGTAGAGGAACAATGACAGTGATGATGGCTTCTATACAGTGAGGTTCTTAAAAGTGAATAAGATATTTACACTCACATATTCCAAAACAAAATAAAAAAAGATAATAATAATTAATGTACCCTTAGCACAAAATAATAACGTTTTGGTAAAATACATAGATATATATATATATATATATTTTGTTGAAAGGTGATAACTATATTATAAATAAAACTAAGATAGTCATTAAATAAAAAAATGTAATAATATTTTATTTGTTTTGATTTATTTGCCTAATAATATATATAATTAATTTCTAAATATTAATTAATTGTTATTTATGTAGATATCTTATTGCTTTTAAAAATGTATATTCTTAACCAATTGAAAAATACGATAATAAATTATAGAAAAACACTTTCCATATAAAAAAATAAAATCTTAATAAATTGAGAAAAGCTACCCAAATATCATCCTAAACTAGATCATACAATTCACAAAATAAGCTATATTATATACGAAATTGACATTACATATGCACAAATCAATTTCTTATTAATTTAAAATTTGAAAATGTTTACCTATACAAATTTTTCATTTCCGTATCTTATAACATTAATTATCCATATCGAAAGTCCATTAATTTAACTCTTTAAATTTTGATATAAGGTTCTTCAAACTTTAAATTTAAAAATTTAAAATTTAAAAATTAGCTCATATAAATTATTTATGGATATTATTTTCCATAGTAAATAATCCATTAATTTAAAATAGGCAATTTTAACAGAAAGCTATTCAAATTTCAAATTGTACATATTATTACAATAAGTAATTTATATAACTGAGAAAAATCATATTGAAATATCAGTTATGACATTGGGATGTTAAAATTTAAAATTTGAAAATTTCCACCCATAAAACCAATAATATTAATCCCAAAGCTTTAAAAACAATCTTCTTAACAAAGTAAAAATTAGAATAATAAACTATGAACAAATACTCTTCAATTAATAAATTAAAAAATTTCCAATTACTTCATAAATATTAATTAATTACCATTTATGTACAGTTAATATTATGATTGGTAATTAAGTTGTACTTAATTTCATTTGGATTTTTAAATATAGAAAAACATAAAGGTGGTTAATTATTCAAGGTATATTGGTCCAAACCACCCAAATAATGCTTTTTTTTTTTCCTTCTAAAAACCCAAATTACGATTTTTGAATAGTAATAACAAATTTGAGACTTCATTTGGAATTAAAAGAGTTTGAATAAAGCTACTTCTATTTTTTGAAAGATAATAAATGAATCAGAATAAGACAAATAATATCCTTTTGAAATAATAATTATTTTTTGGGAGCAAATGAAACTTGAAAAAAGCTAATTACTTATTTTTTAAATAAATAATTTTTTTTTCTTTAAATGAATAAGGGTATAAATAAGGCTAGAATCATACTATTCAGATTCAAAAGGATGGTGACCATATATGATTATTTTTCAAATTGATTCAAATAATAAAGGAAAAAGGATTTAATATGAATAATGGCTAGATTTTAGGAATTGGAGAAAACTTTCATTTATCATTCAAAACAATATTTGTGTCCTTATCTAGTTTTGAAGTTATTTAACTATAAATAGACAATGGAGGAAGTGATTTTTAAACTCCCAATCAATCAAACATACAATTATTAAACAAATTTCCTCATTAATTTTAATTTTTCTTATAATAAATTTTTTCTTCTCTAAAAAAGTTACTGCTTTTTTTTTTTTTTTTTTTGGTTTCACTTAGTTGATTAAATTTATATTTAAAGTCCATTTTGTTACAAGGCATTTAAAAAATCTTTAATTTTTTTTTTTTTTTTTACAAATTAGTACAATAGCCTATTTTTGACAGATTTATTTTGCATAATTTTTGTTATTTTAGTATCATATATTTTTTTTATTTCTATAATTTAATTTAGAGTGTCATGTCCGTACCTATTAAAAGAGACATCCAAATTGTTTTATTTTTGTCAAAACTATCAAACATATCAATGAAAATTGTAAAATTAATAACAAAATATCAATGGTCTTTAGTATTTACTCATAAAAAAATAATATAACTAAATAATTTGATTTGATTTGAATATACTTAATTATTTTCGAAATTATCTATTTTGGTTACAAATACCGTGCATTGAATGGGATCGATACTAGTTTATATATATGTTTTGAGAATGTGTATATATACATAATAGATAATCAAAACTTATTTAGTTATTAAACTACTTTTTTTTTAGATGAAGAAAAGTAATTACATTAGTTAGATTAGTAAGTGTGCCAAATAAAGCGCTAAAATTATATATATTTTTTAATATTTTACCTTTAGTAATGACCCAAAATTTTGGTAACTAAGGCAAAATTGTTGATCACAAAAAAAAAAAAAAAAAAAAAAAAAAAGCATCAATATTACAGCCACGTGCTAAGAAAGGGTGCCAATTTTATTTCTCACCAAAACATGGTGACAAAAGGGAATTGATCACTAAAATGCAACCTCAATATGCAATTAACGGTGAACAATTATATTGGACACTAAAAGTACACTATTAATTATGAAAATTTTAAGCATCACAAAAAAGTTGGTTACTAAAATTAGAATATCTTATAATGGCTACCAGTTGGTGTAAAATGTACCAATATACCACCAGACAATAAAGTGACACAAAAAAATCAACATCATGAGGAAGTAGTATACAACTCATTATCACTGTAATAAAATGGTACATAATTCAATTATCATTCTTTCATATCATAATAATTTTTCATCCTATGGTTCCAAGGGAATGACACACAACTCATCATTACCCCGAGAGAATGATACACAACACATCATCATTCTTTTATATCGTAACTACACATAAGATGATTAAGTTTGCATATGGCTAATAATATATAATAGAACCATTGGTATTATATGGTTTACCCTTTAAAAATAACAATACAATATTCATAATAACCTTTTCAAAATCATATTTTCCATTTTTCTAAAACAAATACAGTATCATAAAACATAATTTAATATTCAAACTCGACTTTTGTTTAAATATTTCAAATCATCATTTCATACCAAAACATAAATATTAACAATATATCACTATAAGCGAATTTAAATACTTTGAAATATAAAACACTCATATAAGCTTCAAAATATAAAAATTCTGTTTTTCTTTCTCAAAACCAAATATTTTCCAAAAACATTAAAACATCAATTCAAATACTACGATATTTAGATACAAAGATTCTCAAGTTCATAATTTAAAATCATTTAAAAATTGTCAAAAATTATATGAAATGATAACACATATATGTCAAAGCATATATTTATATATGTATAGATTGAAAATTTTAAATCGAACCATATATATAAAATATTCAAACTATATATGTATATGGCACTAATATACCCAAAAGAATTAAAAAATATAAACTACTTATAAATACCGACAATGTCCACTCCTACTCCTCTACAAGATCGCCTTGAATTTTAGTATAGGTGCCAATAATATAATAAAATTATTTTTTAAACTACAAAAATCAAGCCTAAGGTATTGATGCATACCAAATATTTTAAAATACTTTATACAACTCTCAGATCATATAAATTGAACACCGAAGGATTCAATCATATAGTGACTCTTTAGAAACCAATATCCAAAATTGGAGTTTTTCACTTAGAGGCTCATTTAATTGAATTAAATTTCCTACTGGGTCTCATTAACACCTAATTACACTATCCAACTTCAATTTTGTTTAAGTTGTCCAATTGTGTCCAAACATAGTACAATTTTATAATATACTAAACTACTTGACCCAAAAATAAAAAAATTATCAAATAATGTACAAAATTTATAAACTTTATATTAACGAAAAACCCATCAAATGAGAAATAAGATGGTATACTCACCTTGGTCCAAAAGCCTTGTTGACGGATCTCTCAAACGATGAGAAATATCAATAAATGGAGGCAAGATTCGAGCTCAAAAGGTCCAAAAATAGTGGGTAATGGCTATGGCATGACTTGAAAATGGCTAGAAAAGGCCAAATATTTGACAACCTGATTTGAACATAGGTGACAGCTTCCAACCACAAATCCTATCGCATTCAATGATGGTTCACAGTGAAAATTGGTGGCTTGGTCAAAATTTACTAATCTTTGCTTAACTTCCGGCATGTGCAGCTTATAAATGGCTAGAGATAGGTCAACTCTATCAAATCCGATGGTGGAGCAAGGTGGATCATGGATCAACTCTGTTTGATCTACAAATCTACTAGGTTATACAAGCCTTAGGGTTATTAGGGGCAACTTGGGTATTTTCAAAATATTGGGTTCTCAAAGCATGCAGTTCTACATATATATAGGTCCTTAGATCACTAGCAGATAAAAATTTGGGATTAGTTTGGTTAATGATATAATACTGATGTTCAAAATTTTTCAGAACCATAACTTTTTAACCATAGCTTGAAATTAGGTGTGTCACCAATCTATGAACTCGCATCATCCAAGCTAAAATATATGTCCAAAAAAAAGTCAAACTTGATCCCACTTAAAAGTTCAATTAGATCAAATTTTATCAGTTCGTCAAAAATTTCAAATTCTAGTGTTTTCTAGAGAGGGGTCATTACAATTTACATTCTTAAATACGTCTTTCAGATTATCCAATGCCCTAGGTACTTTTCATAGATGCATGATAGCAAGCTTCTTAAATATGGTAAAGCAAATCATTGGAGTATATATAGATGATTTTTCTATATTTAGGGATTCTTTTTATGGTTGCTGATGAATTTGAATATGGTATTTGAGTGGCATGAGCAAACCAATCTTGTGTTAAATTGGAAAAAATGTCATTTTACGATATGTGAAGATATAGTGTTGGGTCATAGAATTTCTTCTAAGGGAATTGAGGTGGATCGAGCCAAAATTGAAACAATAGAGAAACTATTACCACCAATATCAATAAAAGGAGTTAGAAGCTTTCTAGGACATGGCAGTTTCTATAGAAAATTTATTAAGGACTTCTTTAAGATTGCCAAGCTACTTCCAAATAATCTAGTACAAAGTACTTCTTTTATTTCTAATGAGGTATGTGAAAAAGTGTATTATTCTTAAAGAGAAAATTGTGTCAACACCAATTGTTGTAGAACCAGATTAGGGATTAGCATTTGAATCTATGTGTCGTGTTATTATTACAAAGTGAGAAAGTGTTAGGACCTTTTTAAAGTTACCTATCAGAACTCTCGAATAGCTTCGATTAAAGGAAACCCCATTGGAAATTCTATAGAAAATTAGATAGCATCTTCCTGTAAATTTGACTCTCTCAAATATTCCCTACATAGAAAACCCATTCCAAAAGTTTACATTAGCCTTATTTCTCCCCACCTTATTACAAATTTTCACAAATTTATAGATGTCGATAACCATAGCGTAAGAATACAAATATAAGTAATAAATAATAAACCATAATACTTTTTTATATGTTAGAATCTTTTCTGAAGCTTACTCTTTGAACTCTAATATGGCCTCGACTCTCACTGAGTTTTTACTCAGCATACGAAATACATACTTCTATAAACCCATGATCACCCATACCTCCCACTTACTAATTGTCTCACAATTTTACAATACTTCCTGAATTTACCAACATATAAATGTCGACAGAGTGATGATGATGATGATAATAATAATAAGAGACAAATACAACCTTTAATAAATTAACTTACATTTTAAATTTACATAAAGAAATAATATTTTAAATTGAACAGTTAAGGTCTAAATGGTAACTTCGATAACATCACCACTATCCAGAACCAATGTAAATATATATATATATATATATATATTATCTAAATAATTATAAATATGTATACAGTCTCTCAAAAGATTTGGATAACCTGCCCATAGGCTAATACATTTGCCCTAAGACTAATACAACTGCCTGAAGGCTAACACTTATGCGCAAAGGCTAGAATACCTACTGGAAGAATGCAATACATGCCTGCAGACTAGCACACATGCCTAAAGACCATCACACATGCCCGAAGGCTACAATACCTATCCAAAGGTGAATATATCTATGTGAAGGATATGATACCTATCTGAAGGCTAATATAGATTTCTATTACTTGTTTTAGTGGCAATTTTACTACTTGATGGTGCTTGCATTACCCGGCTAGCATGCACACCTTGGTATCACTTTTTTTTTCCTTTTATGAATTTATGTTTTCTTGTATATTTTATAATTGATGCAAGGCATATTTCTAAGTTATGTATGAAATAGCATGGGAAAAACTATGCATTAAAGTGCAGGAACATTATGCTTGGAGTGCCTATGGTGCTAGAATTATAATTTCTAGCAACATAGGTCCACTGTTTGTGTTATGTCTCATGTTGCAAAACAAATTTTCAGTTGAAATTTTGAAGGAAGTCTATAGACATATGGAGGAAGCTATGTTCCAAATTTTAGATTAAAATGACATTGGAAAATCCATTTTCTATTCCAAATAGATTGCTATATCTTATGGGCCCAATGTGCAAAGTTTGGGTCAGTTTTAGAGCTTTTTGACCAATTATCCAGTTCCAAAACCTTTCTAGCTCATGGGACAATATTTTATGATGACCAAGGATGTTTCAAACCAAGTTTTGTAAGTAGATATAGAGGGGCACTAAGTAAGTGAAGCTAGTTTGGTTGTTTACCCAAACTAGTTAGACAATAGGAACTTAGTTCACACTATATGCTCCCTTTTGCTATATTTGGAATAGACATGTTGTAGCTGGTTTCTACCTCATATGCATATGAAAAGTTAGGTGTTCCCATTATATTTTTTGAATTTCAAATGCTTTACTCATTTATAAGCTTATGTGCTTGGTGACATGGTCCCACTACTTCGAGTGTGCAACGTGGGCCGTGCAGTGCTTACTAGCCCCCTCGGGTAGTAAGCTAACCATTAGTGTCCCTCGCAAGCAAATAACCTACACGATATTAATATTGTGCAAGCAAGTAAGCAATAAAGCATATAACAATAATCGTTAATAAAAGGGCAAGCAAACAAGGTAACAACACAATTAATAAAATGCATCTATTTCATTGGGTTTCGATAGAAAGAACAGCAGAGAAGTTTACAAGCACGCTATTAAAAGTTCTCACCTATGCTAATGGTCTAGCCCAACAATTTTTCGACTAGCCACCCCTATAAAGAGCTTATTTGACCATTTTCATCCTGGCAGAAATATACATTGAAATGTGCAAGAAATCATAATGACACTAATTCATACATGGTAAAATATAAATCCAAGCAAGTGACCATGGGCTTGACTAATGACCCTAGATGAACTAAGATGGTGATTACAACCAAAATGCAAAGGTGTGCATGACTCTCACATCCTTCCCCACCTATTCTGTCGGCATCCTCGATGACTCAGCTACTTTGAACTCTTCTATCATTTGCTTTTAGGGTATTAAGTTGACCTCTCTCTCCCAGTTGTATTTTTGCCTCTTAGCCCCTTCCACTTGACAAGGTACTCATGTACTGGTTGTCGATGGATGCATCTTATTCTTTCGACTAGAATCTCCTCCACCTTATTCACTATCTACGGTAGCTTGATGGTTACATTGGCTTTTGCTGGGTTATTGCGTGCTGAATCCTCCTTTTTTGGATGGTATGGCTTAAGGTTGCTAACATGAAATATTGGGTGCATCTTCATCCCTTCTAGGGTTATTACCTTATACATGGCTCTCCTAACCTTGCCGATTATTGGCATCAACACTTCATACTTCCTCGTCAATCTAGGGTCCCTATCTCGAAGCTAGGGGAATTATTCTCATGTCAATTTCACCATCACCATATTTTCCATGTTGAACTCTAAAAGTCTACACTCTTTATCTGCCCATTTCTTCATTTGATTAGTTGCTTTTTCCAAGTAGACTTTAGCTATCTCCAAGTTGTTCTTCCATTCCTTGGTGAAGTTGAAAGCCCTTAGGTTCTTACCCTTGTACTTGCTAATAGTATGTGGTAACAAGGGCTTCTGACCACTGACTATTTTAAATGGGCATTTTCTCATGGGGATCCCTTTTGTGCATTAAAGCAGAATTGGACTACATCAAGGAGCTATGCCTAATTCTTCTGGTTGGCGTTGATGAAATGTTGCAGGTATTCCTCCAACATGACATTGAATCTTTCATTCTGCCCATCTGTTTGCGGATGATAGCTGGAGGAGATGTTGAGCTAGGATCTAAGAAGCCTAAATAACTCTGTACAAAAAGACCCCATGAATTTTGTATCCTTATCATTGACAACATGTTGGGCCACACCCTAGTACTTTACCACGAAATTGAAAAATAGGTGAGCAGTCTCCTCAACAATGCAGTATTTCGAGGTCGGGATGAAGGTTGCATATTTTAAAAATCTATCCACAAATAAAAAAATATTTATTAGATCCCCGATCTTTGGAATGTTGGTGATGAAATCAAGGGACACACTTTCCTATGGGTGGGTCGGGACAAGGAGTGGTTCCAACAACCATGAAGGTTTCTGTCTCTCCACTTGGTCTTCTGGGCACATAAGACAGGTTAGGGTTTAGTTCATAATATCACCATGCACCTGCGCTCATTCTTGTTTGATCAACGCGTACATTCTTTGCCATCCTAGCTGTCTAGCCCATAGGATATCGTGGCACTCCTGCAATAACATCTTCCTAAGCTCCCCTCATCTTGGGACAAACAATTTATCCCCTTTTGTTCACAGTAGGCCGTCTTTCTCCCAAAATTGGCATGTTTTTCCTTTCTTGAACAATTTTAGGATGTTCTGTGTGAACGAATCTCCCCTAAGTGCTGCTTTATGAGTTCTTACATCGAAATGGTTATCATGCTCACCACCATATTAGCTAGCATCCTTAATGTTGCGAGTTTCATCTTACGATTTAAGGCATCAGCAGCCTGGTTCTTGGTCCTTACTTTATGTTTGAAACGAAGGTCGAATTCTGCAATAAACTTGTGCCAACGGGCCTATTTTAAGGTTAGTTTTGGTTGCATGAGGAAGTGATTGACCGCTGAGTTATCAATCTTCATGATAAATCTTGACCCTAGTAATTAGTGTCTTCATGTCCTCAGGCAGTGAATTATAGCAAGCATCTCTTTTTCTTAGAAGGTGTAATTCCTTTCCACTCCTAATAGCTTTCTACTTTCATAGACAATAGAATGGTCGTCCTGAAGTAAGACTCCACCCAAAGAAAAGTTTGATGCATCAGATTGTACCTCGAATGGTTTTGTGACATCCGAAAGCGCCAAGACCAGGTCAGTCATCATAACTTCTTTCAACTTTTTGATGCCATTTGGCATTTATGGCTTCATTCCTATGGTACCTCATTCTTTAGTAGTTCTGTTAAGGGGGTTGCCATCGTGGAGTAGCCTTCGACAAATCGACGATAGTAATTTGCCAACCTGAGAAAGGATCTAAGCTCTTTCACATTGGCGGGAGTTTTCCATTCCTAGATAGCCTTCACATTTTCCATGTCCATGCTAATTCTCCCTTCCTATACAATATGACCCAAAAATTTGATTCGTCTTTTGGTAAAAGTACGTTCATCCTTTTTCACAAATAATTGATTTTCCCAGAGTCTTTGGAGCACCAATTGAATATGCCCGACATGTTCTTCAAGGGTGGAACTGAAGATCACGATATCATCTAAATACACCACCATGAACTTGTCAAGAAATTCTGGGAATACTTAGTTCATAAGGGTGTAATTTCTTAGTTCATAAGAGTGTAAAATGTCACCGGCGCATTGGTTAGCCCAAATGGCATGACCAAGAACTCAAAAGACCCATATTATATGACACAGGTAGCCGTCTCTTCATGTGGAACAGAATGTTTACAAGCTCTGTCACATCATGCACACCTTTATATGCTTGGGGTTCAAGCACTTTAAGTCACCCATATTCCACTCCCATCGGGGTAGCAGGTTCGTTTTCCATTGCCCACATTATGAGGGTGAGCTTGATATTTATTTGTCCCATCTCCAATTTCAATGCTTCTATGATAGCTTGGAAGTCTTCCATCAGGTCGTTCATAGTAGCCACCAACCTGGCTATGCCTCTTCCGTGGCTCCATCTCACTTGCCCATAGTTGAGCTCGAAAGGCCGACACCCCCGCATAGGGTTTGCTTACTTGCGAGCACACTCACTTAACTTACTAAATCATCGATCCTCTCCATCTTTTCAAAGACCTCATGCCAATTATGGCCTTTGACATGTGCATCCACGATCCCAGCAAGCTTCCCAAGCTATTGGTCTTCATTAGCTTCTGCATCTATATGAATTAACTTGCAACGGTGCTCTGATACCAACTGTCACGGTCCCACTACTTCGAGTGTGCAATGTGGGCCATTCGGAGCTTATTAGCCCCGCTAGAGTAGTAAGCCAACTATAGTGTCTCTCGCAAGCAAATAACCCACATGATATTAGTATTGTGCAAGCACCAAGTAAGCAATAAAACATATAAGAATAATCATTAGTAAAGGGGTAAGCAAACAAGTTAACAACACAATTGAATAAAATGCATCTGTTTTATTGGGTCTTAATGGAGAGAACAACAGAGAGGTTTACAAGCACACTATTAAAAGTTCTCACCCATACTAATGGTCTAGCCCAACAACTCGTTAACTAGCCACCCCCCTCTAAAGAACTTATTTAGCCATTTTCATCCTGGCAGGAATATACATTAAAATGTGGGAAGAATTATAATTGCATTAATTCATACATGGCAAAATATAAATCCAAGCAAATGACCATGAGCTTGACTAATTATCCTGGATGAACTTAACTTGGTGATTACAACCAAAATGCAAAGGTTTGTATGACTTTCACGCTTGGCATGTGTGAACTAGTTGTAATTTCATGCTTATATTGTTGAATGAATGAGATGGTTATATATTAAAGCCTCATTTTTCAAAACCAAAGTGTGCTCCTTCTCCTTTTCTATTCTTTAACATCTTAGAACACTTTAAGAACCCTAAAAACTAGAAGACACCATAACCAAAATCTAAAAACACAACTCACACACAATCATTCCTGAAAGCATCACCAAAAGCTTACTTATTGCTAGCACTTCATGTTAGCTTACTCTTGGTCATAACCTTCTTACTCCAACAAATTGGTATCAGAGCAAGGCATATTTTTGTGAGATTTATGAGGATTTTGGGCTGGTTTGTTCCCTAACAGTGAAGAGATACTTAAAAGCACACATAGATCTTTATATTCCTTTGTACCCGAGAGTAACATTCACATGGCTTCTTCAAGTTTTCATCTCTTTCTCCTCCTATCTTCAATGGGGAGAACTGCAACATTTGGATTATCAAGATGCAAGCCTACGTGAAGGCTTATGGTCTTTGGGAAGTCACCATAAAACCTAAGAACCCGAGCTTTTAAGGCAAGCCTTTAAGACAAGCAGCAATAGTCAACCAAATCAAGCACCATGAGGAGGAATTGGCTAAAGGCTTCAAACCCTCACTGTCATTCATTCTTGTGTTAATGACACCATTTTTACATGGATAATGACATGTGAGAGTGCTAAAGAAGCTTGGGATAAACTTCAAGATGAGTTCCAATGGAGTGTAAGGACAAGACAAATGCAAATTCTTAACCTAACGAGGGAGTTTAAGACTATAATGATGAAAGAAAAAGAACGGTTAAGGAGTTCACCATAGGGCTCCTTAATGCGGTGAATTAAATTAGGGTGCTAGGTGAGAGATTAAGTAATCAATGGATTGTGGAGAAGGTGTTGGCTTCCTTGATCGAGAGGTTTGAAGCCTAGAAATCTTCATTGGAGCAGTCAAGGAACCTAAATGAAATATCCTTAATCGAGTCTGTGAATGCCTTGTAAGCTATAGAGCAAAGGAGGAGGATTAGACATGAAGAATCAATGGAGGCTATATTTGTGTCTAAACAACATCAAAAGACACAAAAGCAAAAGAAGAACAAGCCAAAGGTCATAAAGGAGAAAGATAAAACTAGCAAACCCAAGATGAAGTCTTATGAACCTTGTCACCATTACAAGAAGAAAGGTCATAATCCAAGAAGGTGTTGGTGGAGGTCGTATCCATTTTGCCAAAAATACCAACAAAAGGATCATGTGGAGAGAGTATACAAGGCTAACAAGAAAAATAAGCAACAAGCAAATGTTGCTAATGATAATGCAAGTGAAAGTGAATCCAAAAAGTTGTTTGTTGCTACTTGTTTTAGTATCATCAAGAATGACGAAGAATGGATCATTGATGTGGAGCAACACACCATATGTCTCACAAGCATGAGTGGTTCAAAAACTTGGATAGGAGCAGCCACAATAAAGTCAAAATTGAAAATGAAGCCTTAATGAAAGAGAAAGGCAAAGGAGATATGGTAATACACACCACCAAAGGTATCAAAAATCCATGATGTTTTCTATCTACCGTCCTTATATGAGAACTTACTTAGTGTAGGTGAAATACTTGAGAACAAATATGCATTATATTTTTCAAACATGACATACACTATAGTTAACCCTCATGGAATGAATTGATGTGAGTTGGAATGAAAAAAAAGAATTTTAGGTTGAATATGGATGAAAATGGTGCATCGGTAGCATTGAAAACCAAAGTTGAGAACACCTCTCAACTTTGGCATAAAAGACTAGGTCATGCTAGCTTTAAATCATTGGTAGGCACATGTGAACTTGTTAGAGACATGCCATTGATGAGAAGCAAGAAAATGTGTGTAAAGTGTGTCAAAAGGGAAAGCACACTAGGCTAGCATTTCAATTTGGTTCTTATATATCAAAGGAGAAGCTAGTACTTATACATTCAGATATTTGTTGTCTTATGAGTGCTCCATCCTTAAATGGCAACAAGTATTTCATAACTTTCATTAATGATTACTCAAAGAATATGTTGGGTGCATTTCCTTGAAAGAAAGTCACAAGTTTTGGAGAAGTTTGTAGAATTTATGAAATTAGTACAAAATCAATCTGATTACACTATAAAGGTGTTAATGATGGACAATGGTCGGGAATACACAAGTGAGGCTTCCAAACAACTTTGTAATGATCATGATATAGTTCACCAATTCACTACACCATACAAATCACAACAAAATGGTGTATATAAAAAGAAGAACAGTATCATCATGGAGATGGCTAGATGTTTGTTGTTTGAAAGTGGATTGCCAAAGAAGTTTTAGGTCGAAGGAGTTAATACATCCATTCATATCGAAAATAGGCTTTACTCCAAGTCTTTAAGGAGTAAAACCTCATTTAAGCCTTGGTTTGGATATAAGCATTCTCTTGACCATCTAAGGATATTTGGAAGTATTTGTTACATTCTAGTATCCCAAAAGAAGATATGAAAGCTTGATGAAAGGTCATAAGTTGATATCTTGGTTGGCTATAGTGAGGCTGATGCGAACCCGCCCGAGCTCACACCACTGACAACTTGCTGGGGTACTGATCCGATACGGATGAAGTCTGGACCGATCACTAGGGCTCAAGCTAAGAGGTTTAAGGACAACCTTGCTGCCTTTATCCAGAGAGTAATTCATTCTCAAAAGGGCTTATCCATACCTGAAGATAAAAGACCTGTTTTAAGTATCCAAGTGATGGAAGCTGATACATCGGATACCATACATCGGATACCATACATCGGACATTTTATATCGGACACCCTTGCCTCGGACATCGGAGCCTTGCCTCGACATCGGATGTAACTTAGCTTGGACTGATATCAGTTAGCTCGGCCAGACCTAACTTAGCTCGGACAGACATCAGTTAGCTCGGATAGGCCATAAGTTAGCTCGGACATCAGGCAGACATAAGTTAGCTCGGTTGAAGACATAATTCAGCCTAGATGTCATAGTCAACTCATTACCTAATTTGCAATTGACTTTATTTCTTTTTGGATTTTTATTTATTTATTTTCTGGATAAATAACTTTAGGAAGGTTTTTATTTTATTGTAAATTAATTAATTCCTAATTTAATATAAAGGAATTAATTAATCAAACTTAGATTAGGAAAGGAAGTATAGTTGGGCCAACTAGGTTTCTTTATGTGTGTGGCCGGTTTTTCCTAGGGTTTTTAGGGTTTATTTTGTTTCTTTCAAAGCCTATTTAAAGGCTTATTTTTCAATAAGAATACAACTTTGATTTGATTAAGAAAATACTTGTGAGATTAATTATCTCTTTGTTCTTTGAGAACACCTAAAACGCCATTAGAGAATTGGTTGTTTTAGCTTGACTTATCAATAGCTTTTCCATCCCCTATTGTGGCGTCTACATTATACCAAGGTTTCTAACTACAGGTTGGTTAGGGGTTGAGGTCCATTCCATTAGAACTTGAACTTAATTGAGATCTGGGCTAATATAATACGGGTTTAAGAGCAGGTCATCCTAGGTTCGTATCAGAGGCTACCAAGGGATATAGGATGTACAAATGGGAAATTAAGAAACTTGTGATTAGTAATGATGTAAAAGTTGATGCGGAAGCTACATGGGTTTGTTGTAAGGAGGATTTGGCTAGTGTGGATGAAGACAATCAGTTTGAAGCTCATGACAAGGATGAAGAATAATTAAATGATGAAGGTGCTGTCCATGATGATGAAGCTGATGAAAATTAGCTAGAAATCTTCATACGAGTTGATTTGGAGATTGGTGATGGTGTGAGAGGCACAAGACCTCTTAATAAGATTTATGAAAGGTGTAATGTGGCATTGAATGATCCAATCAATGTCCAAAAGGCTATGATAAGAAAGGAATGGAGACAAGCCATGCAAGATGAAATTGATGTGATAAACAAGAATGCCACTTGGATTTTGGTAACAAAACCAAAAGGAAAGAATGCTATTAGGATGAAGTGGATCTTTAAAACCAAGTACAATCTGGATGGGTCCATAAACAAGCACAAGGCAAGGTTTGTTGTCAAAAGATATGCACAATAAGCCGATGTAAATTAGGGAGAGACTTTCGCACCGGTTGCAAAGATGAAAACCATAATACTTCTCCTTACAATTACGCACAAAAGTCTTGGAAAGTATATCACCTTGATGTAAAGTCGGCCTTCTTAAATGGAGTGTTGAAGAAAGATTTCTATGTTATGCAATCCGAAGGTTTTATGAAGAAAAAAAGTGAAAAGATGATAAATAAGCTACACAAGGCCAAACTCCTAGGACATGCTATGCCAAGATATATGGTTTTTTCATAAAGCATGGACTTAAAAGGAGTCCTAATGATCCTACATTGTACATTAGAACTCATGGTTGTATGGTGCTGATGTCTCTTTATTTTGATAATCTCCTAGTGATCGGTAATAATGAGAAAGAAGTGAGCTAGAATTGAACTTTAAGATGTCTAGACTTTAAAAGATGAAATACTTTCTTGGAATTGAAGTTATCCAATCATCCAAGGGCATCTTCATATCTCAAGAAAACTATGTAAAGGAGTTGCTTAAGAAGTTTAAGATGAAGGAATGCAATATTGTTGCCACACCTATGAATGAAGGCACTAAGTTGGTGAAAGATGATGATTCTCCAAAGGTAAATCCTTCCACCTATCAAAATTTGATTGGTGGCCTTTTGTATGTATGCTCTACTAGACTAGATATTATGTTTAGTGTGGTTGTTTTGTCAAGGTTTATGCATAGTCCATCACAAAATCATTTTTCTTGTGCAAAAGGTATCCTAAGTTATTTGAAGGGTACTAGTAATTTTGGTGTATGGTACAAGGATGGTATGAATGAAGCTTCACTTAGTTATAGAGATAATGATTGGGCTAGTTGTTTGGATGATAGCAAAAGCACATCGGGCTACATTTATACACTTGGAAATGGTCATTTCTCATGGAATTGCAAGAAGTAACAAATGGTTGCACAAAACACCGAGGAAGCCAAGTATATTGCTTGCTCAAGTTATGCTAATCAAGGTGTTTGGCTTAGGAAATTGTTGGAAGACATAAGTTTAAAGCAACAAGAGGCCACAATAATATTGTGTGACAATACTTCAACAATAACAATTACATAAAATCCAATCTAACATAGGAAGACCAAGCACATACCGGTCAAGTATCATTCTTTAAAGGAATTTAAAGCAAGTGGTAAAGTGAACTTAGAGTATGTGAGTTCTAAGGATAGTAGTTAGAAAATAGGAACTTAGTTCAAATCATGTGCCACATTTTGCTATATTTGGAATAGACATGTTGCAACTGGTTTCTACCTCATTTGTGTATGAAAATTTAGGTGTTGACCATTTTATTTTTTAAATTTCAAATGCTTTACTCATTTCGTAAGCTTATATGCTTGGCATGTGTAAGCTACTTGTAATTTCATACTTATATTGTTAAATGAATGAGATGGCTGTATATCAGAGTCTTAATTTTCAAAACCAACGTGTTCTCCTGCTCCTTCTCTTGTCTTTAACATCTTAGAACACTCTAGGAACTCTAAAACCATAAAACACCATCACTAAAACCTAAAAACACATCACACACAACCATTCCCAAGAGCATCACTAAAAGCTTACTAGTTGCTAACACTTCAAGCTAGCTTACTCTTGATTGTAACCTTCTCACCCCAACATTACTGGTGTAATACGAGCCTTCCCACTACTGTATGATGTTATACTTGTACCCCCAAATCCATTGAGTCACCAATTTGAACAAATACAATAATTATACAATTGACAACAACAACAATAATAATAATAATTTGGTAAAATAGAACTAAAATGTTAAATACATTACATAAATCTCATACTTATAGTGGAAATACATCTGATGTATCATAGGATACACCAATGCATAGTCCTACGATATCAGCTGTCCATAGGTATACTACTACCCATATAGCCAGAGAGTGGTTACTTATAATGGTCATCCAATCTGCTAGTCGAGTAGATAGCAGAATTACGATACTAAGCTATTCATGAACCAAACTGGGTCATTTCCTCGATCTGATGTGGTACACCTGACATTAACTTAACATAATATCTATATATTGAAAGGACACCTGATGGACCAAACAATATATTAGTGCTACCAAGTGGTGTTTGGCATCTTAAATACCACATGATAAATGAGGGTGAAGAAGAGAACTTGCATGCAGACCCATTAACATCCTAATGGTGCCGGTACTAAATAACTTGTCATCCTATGGCTAAGAGAGGGTGGCTAATGTCAGCATAGTAGAAATACATGTCTATCATCGCTCATCTTAATGCCTATAGGAATGGCTAAACCTGCCGTTCTTCGGCCATGGGGAGGATGGCTAATGTCATCAGTACAAACTACCTGCCTACCCTCGCTCACCATAGCTCATAAAGGATAACCAAATATGACATTCGTGCTAATCAATAAACCGTGCATTTATAGACTAACTAATCACATATAAATATACACAATTATGAAAACATTGACACCTCATAATTACATTTAAAACCATAATTAAATATTTTAAATAATGAATAAATAAATAGATGAAAAATAAATATAAATAAAAACAAGAAAAATTAAAAGATTTAAACATAACGAATAATCTTACAATCTCTATAAAATCAAACGTATATCTAACTATTTAAATATTACCCCAAAATCAATAACCAATAATAAAATTGTTTGTAAACCCAAATATAATTTTTAAGACAAATAGACCGTGTTAAAATCATCTTATTTTAAATATTGTTACAAATCTTAATTCTTTTAAATCTGTATAGTAAATAAATGAATATAACTAAATAAGTAAATAAAATATAATTGAATAAATATATATAAATTTAATGTCATATAATAAAATACAATTTTAAAATAAATACAACTAAGCACAAATAAATAATCTTGTGGAATCATAATTATGTGTATATACACGTAGCTCAAATGCTTGCATGAAGGTGGTGGGTCTAAGAAGCAACACTTTTCCCCAACTCTCGTCCTTTAAGCTGAGAATGAATACACAATATTTATACATAATCTAATCATATATATTTGTACCATGTTAAATTCAAATAAAATTGATTTTGACAAAAAATAAATATAGGTAAACAATCAATCAAAACTATATAAATATAGAAAATACATTTATATGTATATAAGGAAATTCTATGGTGCAGAAATGATGGTTTTTTAAAAAACCGTCGTCAATACTCATCTTTGTATGATAGTATTGACAATAGTTTATTCAAAAATCATCATCAATACTGAGATCTAGATAATAAAAATGTGCGAACGTCCACAGCATATACGAACTATATATATATATATATATATATTAAAGATATATCTCTATATTCTAATAATGCAAATATCCTATTAAATCCAAAATTGATCATAATAAGTATTTTACAACACTCACAACATAATTTGGGATTGTTATATTGTTTAATGGGATCCTAACTCCTAAAACATTCCAATATGATCTTGGGTAAAAATTTTTGTACATTTGCAACTTTATTGATACTACTACACTCATGCATATAAACATACCAAACCCTTTAACAAATATACACACATAAGATATCTATATATATATACACACATGTATATATATATATATGTGTGTGTGTGTGTATTTATATATAAGTATATATATAAATGTTCACATATATAGACATAACCTTTTTTGCTTCATAGCACAGAGATCACAAATTCAATAAAATAAATGGTAAATATTTAATTGAACCTTAAAAATATTTTAAGAGAGTAAACTACTCACAACAATGGTGATATGCACCCTTTGATGAATTTTTACTGTTCAATTTTCACAATAATTACTAAAATTAGCTCAAAAAATAGCAAACTTATTAATACTCACCCATAACTGACAAAAAATATATCAAATGAAAGCTTATGATATAAGGATTGAGAATACTTAGCTTAAATGAACTAAACTCGCCGCCTATGGTTGGGATCTCATCGAGAAGCCCCATCAACTTAATGTTTTCGGATCTAAAAAACTAGCATGAATTGAGCCAAACAGATCTTGAATTTAGATTTTAAAGGGTTGAGAAAATCGAAAACTCGCTAGAGTTGAGAAAACCGATGAGCGACCATCGTTGCCTGAAAAGGTCTCCAGCATTGAGACGTCAGTCGTCCACCGGCCATGAAAATGGTGATGACGCATAACGTTGGCTGGAGAGGAAGAAATCGACTAGCAAAGTCAATGGCCACCACCATAAAAAATTGCTCCAATCCTAACGCATCGTCGGTTGGCTCACTGTGAAATTTAGCCGATTGGTGCACTTCTAAGTGGGCAATCCGATGGGGTGGCACATGTGGCAACCAATGGCTGGAGTTAAAAGATATGGCCAGAGAAAGGAGCTGGCCTCTCTCTCTCTCTCTCTCTCTCTCTCTTTCTCTCTCTTTCTTTTTTTTCTCTCCTCTTTTCTCTCCTCCTTCCCCTCTCTAGTTGGTCCAAGTGGACCAATAAAAATGTGCCACTGTGATACTATTCACCCATGTGGCACATATCAACTAGTGTTTTTAATTCTCCATTTTACACATCTTCGTTTGTCCTAGAAAAATAATTATAATTTTACAGATCTATAACTTTTCAACCATAGATCTAAATTAAATGTGTACTTGTCTACGAAATTGTATCAATTAGTATTATACAATGGTATATAAGTCAAAGCTAAAATCTATACAAATAAAAAGTCAACCTCAAGCTCGCTTGATTAGTTCAGATCGTACCCTGTTATGATAATAACTTTCTAATTTCAGTTTCAATTTTGGCTTGATACAAGTCTATGAATTTGAGTCGATGTGTACTTTGCCATTGCTTCTCAACCAAAATGAAATTCTCCTCATAGCAAAAGTTAATTGTGGGACCTACTTGGTCAACTCAGTTAATCCCAATCAAATTTAGTCAAAAATGCATATTCGAAACATTTTCTCGAATCGGAATGTTATAGACAGGTCTTTGGACAACTCAAGAAAAAGGTATTTCATGCTATTTACTTTGCAAGTCATACTTTCAATGATGCCTAACTTTATTTCACAATGGAGAAGGGAGTGTCTAGCTATCGCATTCACATGTGATAAGTTTAGGTCGTATCTTATTGGTAATAAGGTTATTGTTTTTATGGATCACTCTACAATAAAATACCTTATGCTAAAGAATAATGTCAAACTCAGGTTCATTTGCTAGGTGCTTTTATTACAAGAGTTTAACATGATAAAAAGGGTATTGAGAACCTAACAGTGGATTGCCTTCTTAGGCTTGAACTAGTGGAAGACAAAGAGTAGAAAGAGTTTCCTATTGATGAAAATTTGTAGCTGAGCAACTCTTTACTATTTTGGAATCTCAATCTTGTCCTTGGTATACAGATTTTGTCAATTACTTAGTGACTAATATTTTACTACTGGAGCTTTCGTATCGATAAAAGAAGAAATTCTTTTCTGATATAAAGAACTACTATTGGAAAAAGTTGATGTTGTATAAAAATTGTGATGATCAAATAATAAGGAAATGTGCGTTGGAATAGAAGACGAAAAGTATTTTGAAGCATTGTTGATACGAACCTAGGTCAACTCGCGCCTAAACCCGTATTATATTAGCCTGAATCTGAATTAAGTTCACGTTCTTATAGGAAAACCTTAATTCCTAACCAACCTATGATTAGAAACCTTGGTATAATGAAGATGTTACAATATGTTGTGGATACCCTATTGATAAGTCAAAATTGCAACACACACTCTCTAATGGTGTTTTAGTGTTCAAAGAGAACAAATAGAGTTCTATCTCATAAAGTAATTTATGAATATTATTAAAGGTGTGTTTTTCCTTAAAATCAAGCTCTTAAATAGGCTAGAGTCACAAAACAATAAATTCTAAAAATTTAGGTTAAAACCGGCCATCAAAGAGAAAAGGAAACATGTTGGCTGAAATTCACCTACTTTCCTAAACTAATTTGGATTAATTAATTTCTTTATTTTAAATTAGAAATTAATTAATTTACAATTAAACTAATAAAATAATAACTCTCCTAAGTTCATTTATCTAGAAAATAAATAAATAGAAACCAAAAATAAGACTAATTTCCTAAAACAAAAGGTAAAAATCAAATTAGGAAACTAATTGACTAGTTTGACTATTAAGGTATCTTTGATCAATTTCTAGCTTGTTTAAGCTTCAAATTAGCTTCCATATGCCTATTAGGATGCCAAATATGATTAATAATGGTTCCCACACATTGCCCCTTGATTGGAATAAGTCAAACTTGTTTGAATAAGAAGAAAAGTTAAAGTCAGCGGCTAAACAGCACATTTTTAGCCAAATTGAGATGTTGTCCATACAATCTGGTTTTAGATGCTTTTTATTCTATCTTGACATGATTCTATGGCCTCTTGGTGATATCCACTGAATCCAAGAAGTGTTGGATCCATTTGTTGCTTCCCGGAGTCCATATTTGCACTAAAATAGCTATCCGAGCCCGTAACGGCTTCCATCACTTGGATGCTTAAAGCAGGCTTTGTATCTTTGGGTATTGACAAGCCCTTTTGAGAATTAATTACTCCCTGTATAAAAGCAGCCAAGTTGTCCTTAAATCTCTTGGCTTGAGCTCTCTAGTGATTGGTTCGGTCTTCATCCGTATCGGGTCAGCACCCCAACGGGTTGTCAGTTGTGTGAGCATGGGCGAATTCTCATCAATTGTCATACACCTAAGTGTGTAAGACACTTTAAAGGAAATTAGATGGCTATTAAGGTACTTCAGTAAGGATTTTATTGGCCAACTTTATTTAAAGATGTTCATGCCTTTATAACTAGTTTTGATTGTGGTCAACGAGTAGGAATATTACAGAGATGCCCTTGAAAAGTATTCTAGAAGTTAAGTTATTTGATGTATAGGATATTGACTTTCACGAGACCCTTCCTTTCTTTGTATAACAGTAAGTGCATCTTGCTAGCAGTAGATTATGTGTCTAAGTGGGTTGAAACAATAGCAACTCAAACAAATGATAGTAAGGTGATGTTTAGTTTTCTTCAAAAGAATATTCTAATAAGATTCTATACTCCAAGATCCATAGTAAATGACAACATTCACTTTTGTAATAAGCAATTTGAGGCTCTGCTATTGAAGTATAGAGTTAAACATTAAATTGCTTTAGTCTATCATCCATAATCTAATGGTTAAGAAAAGCTATCTAATAAAGAGATGGAGGTAATTCTTGAGAAAATTATGAGCATTTCTCACAAGGATTGGACAAAGAGGATTGGTGATGCGTTATGAGCCTATCATACAACTTATAAAACACCTATGGAAAAGCATGCCATCTTCCGATGGAATTGGAGCACAAGACATATTGGTCAATAAAGCATCTCAACATGGATTTACATGCAATGGATGAGAAAAGATTATTGCAATTAAATGAGTTAGAATAATTTTGCAATGAAGCTTATGAGAATGAAAAAATCTATAAGGAAAGGACAGAAGCTTGACATGATAAGCACATATTAAGAAAAGATTTGTCACTCGAATAACAAGTATATTTATTCAACTCAAAGATTCATTTGTTTCCAAGAAAACTCAAATTCAAGTGGTCAAGGTCTTTCTTAGTTATTAAAGTTTTCCATATGAAGTTGTAGAAGTGAATCATCCGAAGGAAAGAACTTTCAATTTGAATGGGCAATGCTTGCAATCGTACTATGGTGGTGCTCTTGATAACAGGAAGACCACCATATTTCTTCATCAACCTTAGAAGAAAAAGAAGTCAAGTTGAAAACTATAAAATAAATGCTTCTTGTGAGGCAACCTAATTGGTTTTATTTAATTTAGTTTTTGTTTCATGTTATATTAGATTTATTTATGAACTTTTAAATTTATTTTATTTTAAATTTTTTATTTGCTCCAAATTAATTTCTAATGATTGAACATTTTTCTTTTATGGTTTATTAGGTCATTTAATAAGTTTTGAGAGACTTTCAAGCATTTTGGAGTGAATAATGGAGCTAAAATTCCAAGTTAGTGCACAAATTCGAAAGGATTCTAAAGCCCTATAACATTGTCATCCTGATCCATGGAGCCATGGCCAGAAGGTGTGTACAAAATTAGATTTTTTGGTACAAAAATTGAAGAGTTAACAATGCAACTTTACATTTGGGGCACCACACGTTGGTTTGCAGTGGGGCACTATGTCGGGTTTTATAAAAATAAATGAATAAATAAAAATTTGATTTTTAATAAACCCCCATCAGAACTTAACCCATCGAAACTTTCTCCCTCTTTTTATTTTCTATTCTTTTAGTTCCTAAACCTATACTCAAAGAAACTACTTCTTCCACTCTTCTATTTTCTTATTTCCTTTCCCTTCTTCTAATATTATGCTTCAAAGTCTTTAATTTTAACTCCTACATATTAATCTCTTCACATTCTATGATTTAGTTTCTTCATCAACTTGTAACTCTAAATAAGATATTCTTCTTTTTCTTCATTATATTTCAAGAACATATTGGGTATATTGGAGACTTGTAATTGTAATTTTTGGGTTTCATTGTGGAGTTTGGAATGTTTATTCTTAGATTGGGCAGCTTATGGATAGTGGGTTGTAAATTTGTAAAGTTTGTTGAAGCCATTATAACTAATTAGAGAAAACACTTTAGTTGCCCATCAAGTGTTTGATGAAAGGCTTGAGAGAAGATAGTTATAGAAATTTTGGGTGGTTGATATATATGGAGTCTTATAGTATCATATTTAGAATATTTGTGGTTATTGCTACTTTTAATTGAGTATTGTGAACAAATATTATGGCTCTCTATATACCTCATGACATGTATACTCAAATTGAAAATAGGAAGTGATTTGAGTTTGTTAGGCACCCGAAGGTTGCAGTAATATTGGTTGTAAAGGACTTTATACTAATGTGGCTTAGTACCAGAACAATTGGGTGCTTTTTCATGGTAAAAGGGTGTATTTCTGTCTAGAGACAATTTATGTATATTATAAGTTGCCCAATATTGATAATGATGAGTACTCAGCTCTTAGAGATATCACTTTGGATTATGATGTAATTAAGGATATATTATGTAAACTAGGAGCTGATTAGGTGGTTAACAAAAGAAGAAAGAACAAACTTTTATGTAAGGATATGAATCAATTTAATAAAGCTTGGTTTAATTTCAATGGAGCTAACTAATTCCCATCACTCATTTTAGTGATATTACAACAGATAAGCCATAGTCACTAGGAAATATATTAATGTGGGCCAAGTTATTCATCATTTTATCTTGCATTACATCTGATTGACAACTGCGATGATTTTGAACATCCTTCCTTGATTTTTGCATTGTGCTAAAATTGGGGACAAAGGATTACTTGGGATACAAATAAATAACTTTGTCAATGTAAAAGTCTCATTAATAGTTCTATTATCTATGGATTTCAAAGCTAGTTAGATGGGAATTTACCTCAACTAGATCATGAAAGGTGGACTTGCTAGTACTTGCCAACCATATAAAGCTCCAAAATGGCCATTGACTAATAAAAAGTGTTTAGGTTGAGTGGAGGTTGAATTACAAGCTCAAAGGAGATCTCTTAATAACTTTCAACACATCATGATTACTTCATCCAATATCAAATTAGCTTTAACACTTCTTTAGCCACCAAGTTTAGCATTCAACATTTAGTAATGGTCCAAATACGGTGCAATTTCCTGAGCCTTTCATTTTTCAAGAGCCACCTAATGAAGACCCTATGAAAGAGGAGGATGAGGAAAAGGGGGAGAAAGAGGAAGAAACCTAGCATTTTTCAAAGAAGTCCTTTGATTCTACTTGTTTATTTACATTGAGGACGATGTTAGTTCTTAAGTATCGAGGGGCTATTTTGTTATTTTCTTGACTTGGATATTTTCTTAATTATTTACTTTATTTTGTTAAGCTTTAGATGTTTAGTTTCATTTAGTTGTTAGGCTAAGTAATGCTTTTATTTGTTTTATTTTTTTCTTGTTCCTTGGAGTTTAAATTGTTAAAAAACAAAAAAGCATAAAATAAAAAAAAAAGTTTTGTTTTGGGATGATGAAACCTAGGCTTATGATGAGAATTTGATATAACTTTTTTTATGACTTATGAAATGGAAAAAATATTATATTTATGTATATGTTTGATACTAGGATAACTATATTTTACCAAAAGTGCCTTGACATTTTGTGCACTTAGCCTACACTTTATCATATTGCTTGCTTAGAGAAGGTTTATGTGAACTTAGTGATGTATGTTATTTCAATGGACCTTAGAACTTGCTTGATTATCATTTAAGGCGAAATCATAGCTTACATGGTACTTAGGATATGATTTAGGCCGTTTTTGATAAGTTTAAGCCTTTTAAACTTTCTCTTGTTCATATGTTTCATTAGTTTCCTATTTAGACCTTTAAGAATGTTAAATTGCATATTAGAGCCTTTTTATTCATTACACCTCACCTTCCTTTTTTTTTTCAACTTAAAAATTATTTTAATCTACCTTTTTCATCTTTGAGAACTTATAATTAAATTGATAAGAATAATTAATATGAAGAGATGAAAAGTGTGAAAGACGAGGATTGGAATGAGGTTATTTATGGCTATGATGTGTGTTTGTGATTCTAGAGCTTAAACGTAAAAAATAAACAAATAAGATAATATATATAACGAAATAAGTTTAAGGGTGAGGCGAAATAAGGAAATATATATATATATATATATATATATATGAAAGAAAGAAAATTATTTTAAAAAAATAACAACAACAAAGAAAATTATTTAAAAAAAAAAATAACAACAACAAATATTTTGACAAGTTGTGCAAAGTAATGTGAAGTTTGAACTTGAATTGTTACTTTGGAAAAGGAAAGAAAGGTAATTATTCTTTTATGTTTATGAGTAAGCTCTTACTTGCTTAATTTATTTTATTCTTTTTTCTTTTAGCCAATACCTTAAGCCTTACATTACAAGATTTAAAGTGCTAATGATCTTTTATACCATGATTAGTCCACAATAATGGAAAGGGACTTACAAAGTAAGCATATTAAGTCCTAATCCATTTATAATTCACTTGTTTACATAAACTCATCTAGATGTAAATGGTTAAGTTAGTAAAGGTTGCACACATACATTATTCAAGGAATTTAAGGTAAACAAAGTTGTCATGTGTATTGAGCTTATACATTCATGATCTTTTGAAAATTTTATGAGTTATAAACTATGGAATATCTCTAAGGCCATTGGTGAATTGTCCCAATGGATTACTTGTTATTTAAGGATTTGGATTAAGTAGGGTTTTAAATTTGTTTTATGTCATTTTACTTGAGGATAAGCAAAATATTGAGTTTGGAGTTATTTTGATTAGTGGATTTTATATACATAAATCAAACACCTTTTACTTAATATTTTTTGAAAGTAGAAATATTTAGAAAGTATTGGACTAAAAAGAATATGATTAAAGCTTCAGCAGTTAAGGGCTGCAGCTCTATCTTGCAAAAGTTACGACCCTATGCGGAGAATATTTTCAACATATTTTCTTAAAAATTAAGGCCACAACTTTGCATTCTTAGGTGGCGTTTGGTACGCAGGACAGGTTCGAATCGGACAGAATAGATCCGGATTGTACAAGATCGGATCGGATAGAATAGTGCAGTACTGTGTTTGGCACAGTTATGGACTAAATGGTAGATAAGTTGTCCAACATTTGGTGTAGGATTGGACTGGATTGGATTATTTTATAATTAAAGTTTTATTTTTATTTTAAATGAAAATTTTAAAAATTATTGTTATGTAAAAAAAAAAATCTTATTTATATTAACATGCAAAATTTATTTTTGTTTTTACATCCATAAATTACGTTAATATATTGTTTTGAACATCAATTAAAATAAAATTGACATATGGTAAATCATAAACAATAATTAATCACCAATAAAAAAAAAAAAAGCTAACATTATGCCAAAGTTAGCATTTGGTTTTACTTGTAACAATTACTACATCCATATTGGCTTTTACAAGGATAATCTAGTTGTATAACAAATAAGTAACTACACACATTGATAGTACTCCAAATAAACAACCTAATATAAAACCATTACGCCACTCGTTGTTCAATTGAGCACGTGTATATGTGGTAGGATTTTGTATTGGATTTGCCTCATTACGATTTCTTATCATTTGTTCTACAAACTGAACATATGCTATTTCAACTTCTTCAGTTGTATTATAGGCTTGATATAAATTTTCTTTAAATCCTTACACTTGTTGATGACATTCAGGCCAAGAATTATATATCCCTGGTCGTCTACCTTTAAATACAACATAAACTATTTTCCTTGCCATTCAATATTCATGCATATAATAATAAATAATAATATAAGATAGTAATATAATTAAATAAAATAAATTAACTAAAGCAATCAAGTGCATGTTAATATTCTAAAACATAACACATAATGATCAAGTATCCTTACATGCATAATTAGAAACCAATATCCAATACCTTACAACATATGTCCATAAGTTTGAAATTGAATTATTCATAATTGTTATCCTCTCATACATAGATATAAATATATAATCCACAACAATACTAATTTAGTTATCTAAAAATTCATTAGCAAATTCAATCTTCTCCGCATCCGTTTTAATAATCTTGAAAACCTCTATGTTCGATGGATCCGATCTCATTGCCTTAGAGATTCTGAGATTGTCTCTAATAGGAAATCCTAACCTATCAAGCTCCATAGCTAAGTATTATGCATAAGTGATATCGGATTTTTCTTGTTTTTCTAACGTTGCAGCCAATTTACAAACCATTTATCCGCTACATTGTCCAACCCCTTTACGATGTCATCATCCTTCGCTTTATTTTTCCTCTTCCATCTTGCTTGGGATTGTGTGGATGGTTCACTATGTGTTTGATTAACAGACATTGGAGAACAAATATCATCAAATTGTTCATTTGCAACCTCCATATTTATATCATTAACCAAATCAATTGGAGTTTGTGCTCCAACTCCTGTTGCCCGATCTTTTCCAAAAATATTAGCAAGCCTCTCATACACAGGAAAAGGTTTACTTCTCCAACTTTTTGCACTTGGATTACACTAAAATAAAGAAAGATAACGTTTAGTCAAAAAAATAAAAAGACTAGTTTAGACATGCTAGAGGAAATTCAACACTTAAATAAGGCTAACCAAGGCTAACGATGGTCTTGCAAAGAGTATGTTTGCCGTGACCTACTAATTAATAGAGGGAATCAACATTTTGAGTCACATTCATCATTAACGTAGTCTTTTTCCTCTCTGGTGAGCTTCCTTCTTCTATAGACGACTTGACAAATCTAAGGTATGTAGGTTTCGTGCTAAACCAACTAGTGGTTCAATTTCTATGGGAATGACTAATCTCACTAAGTTTAATAAATAAGCAATTGGGTACTAATAACTTCACTAGCCATTTGCCGCAGCAAATTTGTAATGTGGACCACTTACTCAATTTTCCCAGCTAACTAATAAGAGTGCAGGGTTGCCATGTTATTCTTTTCGAACTTTTGCAGCAGATTAACAAGAGGGACTAAGACCAGCAATATCGATGTAAATTGAACAAAATGCCTATGACAAAGCAAAAAACTTATTTCTCATATCTAGATTTATAGAGGTTTTTGGACTGTAAAAGAGACACCAGATTTACCAGTTGGTATGATGGAAGAAGATAGAATGATAAAAGAAAAAGCTGTCATAAACTCTGTACTCTACCAATCTAGTACATCTAAGAAGCTTTTTGTGGAGGTACTCAAAGAAGAAATTCAACACTTAAATAAGGCTAACCAAGGCTAACGATGGTCTTGCAAAGAGTATGTTTGCCGTGACCTTCTAATTAATAGAGGGAATCAGCATTTTGAGTCACATTCATCATTAACGTAGTCTTTTTCCTCTTTTTCTCTACTTTTCCTCTTTAATCAAAGCATGTTCTTGCCTAGCTTTCAGGAGGTCCAGACCCAGAATTGATGAATTTTGTGCCTAAAATTATTGTTGGCCTTAACAATTAGTTTTCTACAAAAATAGTTATGATAAATAAGATAAACACTTCTAACCACGGCAAATGATAATAGTTATAGCTAGAAACTTTTGGCTACTGGGTTATTGTTCACAGTATAATAATGACATATTCTATCTCTAAAAACGTTTAGCTAGAAAAAGTACAGAAATGTTATGGCCTGTATTTTTTTGTAGTGTTCAATTATGAAAGTGAATGATCTTATTTCGTTTTTATAGTTATGCAAAACTCGAGGGTGGCTCAATAAAATTATATGTTTAAGCACCATCAGTGGAAAATCTAATTTATTCAAAAGTTCTAACTGCCAACATTGGTCAAAGAATCAACGACTAATGAATGATAGTCTCTTGACCCTTTATTAATGAAGTAGTGACTGGTTGGCTTAAGTCATTAATGATATGTAATGTATTACCAGGCAATCAAGTGAACATATTTAAATCATTAACAAACAATTAATTGAGGTTTTAGCTTCTAATTTCATTTCACCATATCCATAGGTTTCACCTCTCAATGGAATTTACCAAAGAGATAAAGAATTAAGCAACGAAGAAATCCTTCCCAAAAACATAAATATAGATCCAAAATAAAAGAGAACACAAATAAATAAGTTTTCCAGCTGTCTTGCACAAAAGTACTGTTCACGTGCAAACCAGCACCCCTTTGGTAAAATGGCCATATCTTCCTCTAGAAGACTCTAAATTGAACGACATTTGCTCTCAGGTGCCATAATTTCATAAATTTCGAGCTAAAAAATGATGTACAAACCCGAAGAAGAATAATGAAATGATGATGATGGAAGATCGACAAAGCAATTGACATTTCCCAAAAAAATTTAATAAATTTTCAGCTAAAAAAATTAATGTAAAAAAACAAAGAAGAAGAACAAGATGGTGATGATGGCAGATCGATGAAACAGAGGAAGGATGCAGCAGAAGATAAACTCACCGGCCAGAAATGCTTCGAAGGGTAGTTTAAGCCTCCAAAATCAAGCTTCTTCCTCCTGAATATCAAATCAAGCCCTAACATAAATAGATCAAAGCTTATTTCGCAGATCAACAAATGACATTTCCCAAAAATATTTCATAATTTTTTAGCTAAAAATTAACGTAAAAAACAAAGAAAAATAACAAGATGATGATGATGGAAGATCGACGAAACAGAAGAAGAAGACATGCTCACCGGCCAGAGATGCTTCGAAGGGGATGGTGATGCGAGATCGAAGATGCTTCGAAGGGGGCGACCAGAGATGCTTCAAAGAGAGCTCAGTCAAACAAAAGTGACCCAATCTCCAGATGGGTCAGATCTATCCCCTTCATTTGGGATAAAATGATCAACGGGACAAACTTGTCCCCCTCCCATTTTTACTTTCCAAACACCGGACTGGGACTGGGTCTTGTCCTGACCTGCCCAGTCCTGCGTAACAAACATGCCATTAGGGTCCTAATGCTAACTTTTCTATGGAACTTCATTTTTTGTATTTGTTGCCCAATGCCACGATGCCACAAAAGGTATGGCAAAGACTTTTGGCAAAAAATTTAATCATATTAGGAAACAAAAGCCTAGTTTAGGAGGATTATAAATAGAGATCAGTAGGTCATTAGAAATAATTTTTAGACAGTTGGAGGAAGATGGAAAAATGTGCAAGGAGGCAAGAAATGAATAAGAGACGAATTTGGAGATGAAGTTCATTATCATTCTTCCTAAATTTCTAGTTTGTTCTTTTTATTTCTTCATGCTATACAACCTCACGATGTTCTAAATTTCTTTATAGGGTTACGATGTTGTCGAATTATAAATATTTGAATTCCTTTCTAGTTTTAAAAGGTTGATGTTTATTCCATATCATTGTTGAGTATTTTATTATGTTCTTAATGCGTATAATTGTTTGACAATCAATTATATGATTCATAATTTGATTTGTGACTAAGAAAAGATAATTGAAGTAGATCCTAATAAAATACCATAGGATTATCATTAAATAGAGATATTTACGAGACCTTATGCAACTTAATTAATTTCTTGTGTTTAACGAGTTTTAATAAATTCATAGTAACATAGAGATGTAATTTGCTTATTTATTAGAATATTTTGTTAGTGCTTGGGAAAGATTAATAACCATCTGGTGAAATTTGTTGTCAACATAAGGAATAAACATTAATTGATTAATATAGAGTATTCAAGTAGGATTAATCTTGGTGGAACAAAAAACCTAGAGCTTTTAATTATTGAATTGTCCATTACTTTTAACATCATTGTTTAAGTAGTTTAATTTATTTTATTTTAAGCACTCTTCAATTTATATTATTCAAATAAAACGAGAGTTAGATTAATTTTGATAACAATTATAGTCCTCAAGGGAACGACATCCTATCCATCACGATATTACTTGTTCCAATTCGTACATTTGTGATTTTAAGCAACATTGACTACTATTGCTAAAGGATTTGCTTTCCCATACAAGGCTTTCAATATTACAAAATAAAAAATAAACTATCAAATACAACAAATTAATATTTATTAATTTAGCATGGATCCCTGATGACAAATAATCAAACACGTTTTAGTATAATACTAATCTACATCCATAATTATTAATATTATATGTAATAAAAAATATTTATTTATGCTATAATACGTAATTATTATTTTTTGGATTTTATTTATAGAGAAGTTGAAGTGCCAATTTTTAATAGATTTATAATGTATGTATTGTAAAATTGAATTTTTTTTGTTTTTTGGTTAAGATTATTATAATTTTCTAATATAAAAAAGAAAAAGCTATGACTAAAACTACAAATTCAAAGGTTAGGAGTAAATGGCTTACCAGAGCCTAACCTTACTTGTCAAATGCTAAAATACATTTGTCAAAGTATTTCAATCATAATTATCAATAATATTCATTTTGAAAGAATAAAAAATATTCAACTCTCATGGTTTAGTTAACATTCTAATTAATTGAACTATAAAATAGCTAATAATGTTGTATTTTTATTTTTATTTAAATTTTCAAGCTATAAATTCTAAAATTAGAAATAGCTGAATGATATATATTGGTGTCCTTAAAAAATAATTGATGAGTTTTCATAAGGTTTTTTTTTTTTTTTTTGTTCGTTACTAAAAAAATTGTAAAAGATTTCTTTTACATTGCCAAAAGAAACTTTAAATTGCCAAAATATCTATACTAATTTTATAACACCCCGTCCCGAAGTACATCGGAATTTTCTAAAGTTGACTAGGTTTGACCGTCATTGACCGAGAGGGGTTAAATTTTGACTTTGATTCGGATGGAATTCTGCATTGACCGAGGCCCCGCTGTGAAGTATGCATTGTCTCGAGTTCGTAGACTAATAGCACGTCGAAAACAGAGTTATGGTTTGAAAGTTATGAGCAAAACAAGTTGAGGTCCAAACTATCCGGGGTGCCGAAATTGACATTTTATTCTTACAAAATTTAGCTTTGACTCATGTATGGTTGTGAAGTACTCGTCGATACGAGTTCATAAACTAGTGGCACGTCTAATTTGGACATGTGGTTTGAAAGTTACGGACCTATCAAGTTTTTCTGAGATAGTAGTTATTATTCATCTATCTGTGAACATGTGAACAGTGTCACCATGTGTCAAAATTTGACCAACTCGTGAGTGCACAGTGACACCCATGGGAAGCATTTTGATTGGCTGAGAAAGGGGGAAAGAGAAGGGGAGAGAGAGGAGAGAGAAAGAGGAGAGAAAAAGATAGAGAAAAGGGGGGAAGAATCGGCCACCACCGATTGGCCACTCTTCGGCCACCAACCACCACACACACCACACCCCTAGGAAGCCCACCTGAAAATCGACCAGCCATCCAAAACCCATGGCTAGATCATCAGCGACGCGCCTAGATAGGGGCTTTTTTCGTCGATGGTGCTGTTTCCTTCTCCGGTCGATTTCTCCCAAACTAGCCACCCGTTTTTAACACCGCTAGTCTCATTGGCTTACCCATCCCCCAATCTACCTCCCCACCAAATTTCACGGCCATTGGCCGCTAGACGCACCACCGGCGGTGAGTTCCCGGTGATCCCACCTACCCTTTCCCACTAATTTGACCTCTCTGAATCCAAATCCAAGGTTCTTTTCCTCCAATTCTTGATGATTTGTGAGATTTGAGGACTTTAATTCTAAGACCTTTTCGGTGAGATTCTGGCCACCACTGATCCGATCTCTAGAAGATAAGACCTGATTCTTAATCGTCATGTTGTAAGCTTCAATTGGTCTATCATTTATGAATTTTGGATATCGTTTGTGTTAATTCCCCTGGTACACTTATTTTAATCGGTGTTGAGTGACCTTGATGTTTTAGGAGCACGTGTGAGTTGTGGAAATGATCTCATGGTGGATCTTGGTTGATAAGCATGCTTAAGGTGAGTAACTCACCTTCAAAATCTATTTTGAGGCTAAAGAAAATTATACATATATTTTATATTGTTGAAATTATGGAAAATAAACTGTGTTTAATATTTAAAGAATTTCCATTTGAATATATATTGTCCTTTTATGGTGAATTTCAATATATGTATGGCTACCATTGATATTTGGGGTTAATATATTTGGTGTTGACTGAATATGTGAAAAATTATAATTTATATGCTGAATATTTGATAAATTCTATTTGGAAATTTTTATGCCAAAAATTTGGGGTAGAATAAAATATATGTGCATATGAATTATATTTTGATTTCAAGAAAATTCAAATTTATTTTTTATCAAATTATTGTTGAGAATATTTGTGGATTTTGATGCATAACAAATTTGTTGCATGGATTTAAGACTATATAATTTTCATGGGATTTAAATATTATTTTTAAGAGAATTGATTTCACGGATTTGAAAAAAAAAAAAATTTATTATGCATTGAGGTGAATTTTGAAAATTGTTTTATGGTATTGGAAAATTTTAGATATATATATATATATATATACCGTTGGATTTATGATTATAGATTGATTTATGCCACTGGAATTTTGATATATTTGCATCAATAAAATTATAATGGATTTTAACGTGAATTTATGGATGTGGAGATAGATATTAAATCCAGTGGAAATAATGAAATTTTGGTATTTAAAAATGATATATATATATATATATATATATATATTTGGTTTTTAAGATGCACTACGTAGTACTGGTGTTCTGTAGTTGCGAATATGATTAGCGCGCAAGCGGAGTGTGATGAGTGCACAGATTTATACTCTCCCGTGATTGCCATCGAACTGAGGGCAGGCAAGTTTGATAATGACTATAGCTACCTCCTTCTATGGCCGGGATTGAGGATTATAGTATCAGCACTGCTGGGATGCCAGGGAGGCCTGGATGCAGGTTTCTCTCTATAACCTCCCTGTCAAACGATGCTTTGGGACGCTACGCACCGTCTAACATTACTCGTATATAGTGTGTGCATCAAGTTATTTTCTCAACCCAATTATCAAAATTAAATGTTTTCAAAATTGTATTTAAAATTAAAAGTATTTAATTGTAATTTTATTATTTATTTAAATTGTGTCCAAAAATATATTTTACCATGTTTTCTGTTTTCAAGGCTTAAATAATTTAAGATTTATCAAAAGGATTTTTTATGGTATCTCTCATTATTTTATTAAATTATTGAGCATAATTTTAATAAATTATTTATTGAAATTAATTTTGTTCTACGCTAAATCTCTTTATTACTAAATTGACTTGTTGCATATTATTTGCATTTTATTTATTAATATTCCTTGATTATTCCCTTGGCTTGATTAATAAATGTCATGATTAAATGTTGAATTAAATGTTGGCTTGGTTAATTTATTTGTGATTGTATTTCATCTTATGATAATTATTATAGATTCAATTATTTGTTATTATTAATCTCAAAGTGTTAATTTTAGATTCTAAAATTATTTGTATTCTAATCGTTTTATTGGTTAATTACTTTATTGGTTTTTGGGTTTTATGAAATGTTGGATTTTGCGAAAGACTTTTTTTAAAAGGGGAACATTTCCAACTGAGTGTATCGTAAAGATTTTGAGGGAAAATGTTATTTTTTAATATTATTAATTAGCCAAATTGTTACATTATTATATGACTATTATTATTATAGTAGATAGGGTCGTTCACTGTGATGATTAGCATCTCATATTCTTAAATTCATTCCTCTAGACCCAGGTTAATAGATGTTGGTTGTCCGGCGCGAGTTCGACGCCTTCGTTCGTTGCTGTACTCCAAGAAGCTTTTATTTCTTTTCCTTTCACCTTGTAAATTTCCTATCTTGTGTTGTAAGAAATTCTATTTTTAATTGTAGATAATGCGATGCTCTATATACTGTACTGGATTTATTTAATTGACATTAGACTTATTCCATGTTTATTATTTGAAATGCTGTAAATTGTGGAATCAAATTGTAGTAAGGTGATGCTTATAGGAGTGAATTTTCGATGCAGGGAATTTTAAGATAAGTTTAACCCTTAAGGGAGATTCTGCCGGATTTTTCATAGAAGATTCGGTAGGGTTTTTCTGTTATCAGAGTTTGTCTAGGATTCCGGTAAAGGATCTTGAACGAGTCCTGACAAATTTATTCTGTTTTTTAGCTTTTGAAATTCCAAAAAATTATTATTTTTATTCTAATTCAAAATTTTCTTATTTTCCGATATTTTTTTCTTTACTTATAAAACAATATCCAATTAGTGGTCACCAAATTAGTGGTCATCATAGTTGTTTTGTTTTTTATTTTTTTATTTATTTTTTGTTTCCCCAAGTTTATAAGTTTTAATTATTTTAATTTATATAAAAAAGAATCCAGTCAACAGAGTTTGTTGGTGGCGGCAAAGGTTAAGGGTGTACTTGATTTAATGGAGTTCAATTTTTTATCCATGTTTGCACCAAATCAATGAGGTCATATTTGGTAGGTTCTTTAACTAAACTGAACAGAAGTATATTTCCTTGCCGATTAAAATAGTATGATTTCAGTTTTTATGCTTGGTTTAGTTAAGGTTGAATTGAGATCTTAAATTGAAGAAGCTTACTCAACTATCGGTGATGACAACTAAGGGTTGTTTGGCAGTTACAATTGATATTTGAGATCAAAGGCTCAAATCCTTTACATAAAAAGCAAGATTCGCTGAGCCAAGTTATCATAGTGTTTGTATCATTGCCATAGTCACCAATTATGGGTGGTATTGTTGTCAACAATAAGATTATTTGACTATTGGGGTGGCCAGATCTGAAGCGGGATGGCATCGCCATTCACTTCAGGGCAGCTGGTGGGTTGTAGTGTTGTTAGCATTGACAATGGTGACATGATAATGGTGGATGGGTGGCTGGGCTATGTCAAGCTTAAGAGATAGTGGTTAGGGTTTGGATTTGTGAAAGTCTTTTCAAATTTTTTTTTTTTTTTCCCTTGAAACTTGGATATGTGAAAATTACTTGGTATTTTCTAGCTTTTAAATTAGTTTTAAGAAAGATTAATAATTACAATTAAAAACAAAATAAAGAAAATCATCAAAAAAAGAAAGATTAAAAATTAAGGTTATTTGAAATATTGGGAATCTATAATTGGGAATTGGGAGATGAATGTAATATAATGCGACAGAATTTGTGATTAAAAAAAAATAGATATTCACCTATTAATAGCTGATATGTATATAATTTAAATACAAGATATTTTAAAATATATATTTATATATTGATTTAGTTCCGTTTAGGGTGGATCAAGTACCAAAAAAAAAAAAAATCTAATTATACACTGATTCAAATATAATGGTTTGCTTTTTATATTCTGAACTGAAAACCAATAAAAAAATCAAACCAAACTAAATTGATTGATTCAATTTTGTCAAATTCATTAGTTTGGTACCAATAAAAAAAAAAAAAAGAAAGAGAGAAAAAAAAATTTTAATTTTAGTTTTTCTTAAAGAAATTTAACACAAGTTGTCAATGTTCCTACTATGCAAGTATTAATTCATTAATTAAGGTGAACCATCAATATTTAACATATAACTAACTAGGTGTCCACTTTATGTTAAGAACATGTTATTAACAAAATAACTCTCTTTGCATGTATAAAAATACATCTTGATATTAAAAAAAATTATCAAATTGAATTTAACAATCTAAACAACAGTGGAAAAATTAAATGGTTAATGCAATAGGTATCAATTTTATTTACCAATTTAGCAACAAATGATACAGTGATATATTACTGACTACTTATCAAAAAGAGTATACGTTAATGATTGAAAAAGTCATAGACTAAAGCGTAAATTTTATAAAATCCTCTTAAACTATTTGATATTTACAAATAACCTCCTTAAACTTTTAATATAACAAATAAACTCCTTAAGCATGATTATGTATAACATATTGCCTCTTTTAAACCAATTAAAATGAGCAATTCTATTCATACTCAAAACATATGAGTTGCACCAATAATTTATACTTATTTTACCTTTAATGACTTAAAATAAAATCTCAATATACTACAATCCACAATTTCCTAATACCCTTAATGAATCATAACAATAAAACAATGATTTTCAGAATCCCCAATTTTCAAAAAAAGCAATCACGTATTCTTTCCCAAATTGCCAAATGTTTTTGAGCGATTTAAACTTTTAAGCTATTCTCATGCCTTTTTAACTTCCTAATCAATCTTTGTATTTGAAATTGGTGTGGGCTTTTGCAATGATTTAAAGTGGTTTTTGCAATAGTCTTTTGTTACCTACTATTCGGATTGGAAATGTCATCTAATCTTAAAGGCAATGATGTTGATTGAATTCGTCTAGCTACATTTACATGGCTAAAAAAGGACAAATCCTATAGTCACTAGCTTCTTGTTTTTATTTTTATTTTTTGAAAATTATATATATAACATGAAAATATAAATTAAAGTATAACAAGATTTGAAGTAATCTATTGATTAAGTTATCAGGAGAAAGAAAATGAGTTGCTCTAACAGAACTCTTTCTATATTGAAAATCTTTTGCATCAGTGGTAAAATTTACAAGCATATTCATCTAATGCTCTACTAGATATGGATGGTCTGAACAAACTTTTTCAATCAATCGAATTATATCAGTCTAATGCCACTCTTACACAAGAAAATGGTAGGCAATTTAATGCAAGAATATGATAAATAAATATTAAAAAAAAAAAAACTATTTACTTACATTTTCAGAATAGAAAAGGAATGAGTTGTCTATCTTTCTCTTCTATTTTATCATTTTCATCATTGAGCTTCATTGTTATGATTTATATTTTCTCCTAAATTTTATATATAATTAGAGTTTATGTTTTTGTTAAATTGTAGAAGAGATAAGTGTAAGCCTAATTATAATTGTAAAAGGGAATTGTTATATAGTTGTAACGTATCTGATAATTTTCTACCTTTTTTTTTTTTTTTTTCCTAATACTTAAAGTTTTCATAGGTATGGGTATTGTTAGAATGCTAACAAAATGTTAAAATTATAGTACGGCTATCACATTTTGCAGTGTGAATAGAACATCCAAATAAACGCTAAAAATTATTTTAATTTGACAATACTACCCTTTTGGCATCCCATTATACTGTTTTCAAAAATAGTTTAATCCAAACTTTTTTTATTATCTAAATATTAAAATAACATTTTCTTCAAAAAATATTTTAAAAATAATATTTTATTAAAAATATTTAAAAACATATGATCTTTAAAATAAATGCTAAAATTTATATTTTGTTAAATTTCCTAAAAATAATATTTTCTTCAAAAAGTAAAAATAATTTTTTAAAAAATATTAAAAATATTATCTTTTTTAAAAATTAAAATAATATTTTCTTTCAAAAAATATTTTTAATTTTTTCTCCAAGAAAATAAAATTTATATTTTTTTCAAAAAAATCAAATAGAAAAATAATATTTTTCTAAAAAAATATTAATAATAATATTAATATTAATTAGCCAAATTTATTCATTATAGAAAATATTAAGTAATTTTAACATTTTTATAGATTTTCTTATAAAAATAATTTTGTCTTGATCTATAAAGATTTTTAATGTGTAAGTTGAAAGGGATTTTCTATAATATAGAGGGTTGTAATAATTGTAAAATAGTTCAAGAGATTTTATGCAATTTATCCTAAATAAAAATAAAAACATGTTAATTTGTAAATAAATGAAATCAATATAAACCAACAAAGATATTACCATATCATTTTGTATTATGACCTGGTAAATAAGTTGAAATAAAGCAATTAATAATTTGCAATTTGCAATTTATAATTATTGAAGCAAAATAAATATTTAACAAGTTATAATTTTATATGCTACATATATATAGAATTTCCCTTTATATTTCACAAATAAATAAATAAATTCCCTTTTTTTTTGTCAAAAAAAGAAAAAGAAAAATATGTTTGGCCGTTTGAGCCTGTGGGAACAAGAAGTTGATTCTGACTAACTTTTTATTTTTTATTTTTATTTTTTATTATTTTGGTGAAACGCAAATTGCATACGTAGTGTTGGTTACTCCATTGCCATCAAAGATCCACGTCAGCACAATGATTCAACGACAAGTGCACCCCGAAAATCCAATTAAATTGATCCAATTTTATGATGAAGTGATGGAATGATTAATTAAACTAATATTATCATAATTTCTCTTAATTTTTTTAAGGAAAATTTCTGCTAATTTATTTTATAATAAATATTGCATCATAAAAATAATAAGCAATCCTTTCAAGAAAAGAAACATAAAAATAATTATCTTTGGTTGAAATAATAATCAGTTTATGACTCCATCATGACACCATTGAACCATTCAGAAGAAGATAGTATAATTTTAAAACAATTATATTAAAATCATCAAATTTTATTGACTAAATCAGACACAGAATATCATTAGCTTCATTTTTTTTTTTTATAAATTTTTTAATAACCACTAACCGGCTATTATATTATTTATTTTACTTATTTTAAGATATGATAATTCTCTAAAAAGCGGAAACAAAATGAAGTTGAAGGAAATCCAAAACTTAGATAAAATGTAGTAATTAGAAGGAAAATATCTGTATACGTAACCATGCAAATTAAATCATATAAGGAAAAAGGCTAATAAATTTAAATTATCATATTATTTGATAAATAAAATTTAAAAACTCTAGCATTATTATTTTTAAACTGATAAATTTAATTTTCATTTTGTAATAATTATATTTATGATTTTTAACTGTAAAAAAATAATAAATAAACTATAAATATAATTTTTTTATAAAAATGTGTTTCACTGTAATTATTAATATAAAAATTTTAAAAAATTAAATGAAATTTTCCGCTTCTAAAATTGTCCATTTGAGTTGAGATTGAGATGAGTGGGCTGGGTCATCAAGATGCACTGGTGGCAACAAACAATTTCGGTCCAATCTGATGAGGCCCAAAAGATCATGGTCAACCCCGCGAAATCTCTTTCGTTTGCATTGCAGTAATAGAAGCCATAAAGTCGTCTAAAAAATTAAATTAAATAAAAAAATACAAAAAAAAATATATATATATATAAAGATTTTGGGACTCAGAATTTCTGTTATCGAGTTCTGTGTCTTTCTGGTAGGGTTTTCGAGTGGACGAAGACGATAACAGCGTTTCAGTTGTTCGTAAGCTTCATCTCTCGACTTTCGTCGTCGTATTGTTGTCGCAGTTGGTGTTTTTAATTCTTTAGAAGCATGTAGTTTCTTTTACTTTCTCTCTTTGTTTTTCTCGTTTTCTGAAAACAAAATTTTCAATTGCGTTGGTAATTTGAAATTTGTGATGAGAAAAAAATAAAAAAAACCAATTTTGAGAAATCAAAAATGTTTTTTAGTTCGGGTTTTCTGCGTTTGAAAATTGGATTGATTGAAATCCCTATTCTTAATAATATTTTTTTGAACGGCATTGTTTTTATTGTGCAGGAAGCAATAAAAATTTCTTCGTTGTGTTTATGTGAAAGAGAATGAGAATGTATTCATCCAGAGGAAGTAACGCTTATGGACAACAGTCATATACTGGGCAATCTTCATATGGCCAATCTGTAAGTTTTTGTTTTTGTTGTTGTTGTTTTATTTTATTTTATTTTATTTTTTGGTTAGTCAACCAAATATGTTATTTTTTTATTTATTTATAAATTTTTGTCTCCAATGTGCGTACCAATCTTCACTCTTTGCAGTATCTCTCTCCCTGCGCTGATTTTTGTCGGTTTTGGTCTTTTGGGTACAATGTTGATTTGTTATAGGACAATGCTCATGGGACTAGGAACTTATTTAATCATTTAATTGTTTATTTCTTGTTTTTATGCTTGTAGTTGGGAACTGCTTATTCTGGTAGTTCTGTTGGAGGGACTGATGGAGGAACTCAACTTTCCCTGGCTTCGCGTCATTCATCTATGTTAGGTGCTTCTCAAGAAGCTGATGCTGGCGGGTATAGAACTCATCCTTCAGCGCAAACACATTATGGGGGACAATATAGTTCCGTATATGGCTCGGCTGCTTTGAGTGCTGCACCTCAGGTGAGGGTATTTCATGCTAAATTCATATTTGAGGCAATTTGCAAGGCTTTTTTCTTTTTTTCTTTTTTTCTTTTTTTTTTTTTTTTGGTTTTTATGTTTTTGTATCTGTAAATTGTCTTTTCGATCAGGGAAATTATTGACCTTAAGCTCAAGATAAATTTCAGTATATTCAATGGTGTTCACGCTGAGAGTTTTGCTACTTTTTTTTTGAATTGTTTGACATTTCATCCATGCATGTCTTTGTTTGCATCGGCTGTTAAATTTGTTTGCCAAGTCAATGTGTTTGTAACCATTTGAACAGGTTCCTTCCGTGTCTGCCAAAGTTGGATCTTCGGCTTTGGAAGGTCGTGCTGGCTATGCATCAGCTATACCAGATTCACCAAAGTTCTCCTCTGGTGACTATGTCTCATCTTCAAGCCACTCATATGGTCACAAAGGAGATCAGTTATATGCAGAGAAGGTTCCTGATTATCCTGTGATAGACAGAAGGCAATATGGTGAACGGCGGAGTAGTTATATGGGGAGGGACTTACAGAGTGAACCAACTGGGAGATATGCTGATTCTATTGGTTTTGTTTCTCAACATCAGGTGTTGTGTTTGTATTAGTTCATCTTATATTTTTAAATTTCTGTTTCTTTTGATCAAGATATACATCCTCCATGCATGTTGGTGACTATGTGGACAAAACCTTATGCTCTTTGCCTATTATATTTTGCAACAGTCTGAAATTTATGACCGCATTGATCAGACGGTGCTGCTTCGACAAGAACAATTACTGAAAACACAGGCGTTGCAGTCTGCTTCTCTTGATGGAAGTGCCAGGTACTGTTCCCGGATTTTTTTTTTCTTTTTTTTTTTTTTTGTTGCATCTTTTGTCTAACTGTAGCCTGTTCTGCAGTCCGAGAAACTTATGACTATTCCTTGTTATGTTCCTTCCATAATTGTGACTAGCCAGCACCATTATTTCCTTTTCATAGCAAAATATACCAAATCATACTGGTGATAGTCTGTGGACAGCTGTTATATGGTAATATATTTATAGTAAAACTAAGTAGCAACGCATTTCTGGCAGACAAGCTGACTATCTTGCAGCAAGAGGTGCTACTAGTCGTCATCCCACCCAAGATCTCATCTCTTTTGGAGGAAGAATGGATGCTGATCCTCGTAGTTTATCAATGCTTAGTGCTTCTTCATACAGTGCACAGCATGCCCCTTCAATACTGGGGGCAGCTCCACGGAGAAATGTGGATGATCTCATGTATGCCCCGAGTTCTTCAAATCCTGGTTATGGAGTGAGTTTACCTCCTGGTAGGGACTATGCGACTGGGAAAGGGCTTCATGGCCCATCGCTTGAGTCAAATTATCCAACTAGTGTGTTGCCTCGTAGTGGTCATCCAAGGATTGATGAGCGCAAGGATGATAGAGCTAGTTATCTTCGGGAGTTCGATCTAAGGGAAGAGGAGCGTCGTCGGGAGCGTTTGCGTGAGAGAGAGAGAGATAGAGAAAGGGAAAAGGAACGAGAACGAGAACGTGATCGAGAACGAGAAAGAGAAAGAGAACGAGAACGAGAACGAGAAAGAGAACGTGAAAGAGAACGCATTGAGCGGCGGGAAAAAGAAAGAGAACGAGAGCGCAAACGTGCTTTTGAGATTAGGCTTGAGCGAACTCCACCAAGAGTTTCTAAGGATCGCCGTGGTTCTTCTTTGTCGAAGGAGGGAAGACCTTTACACAGGGATTCCCCACATCATGAAGCTATGCATAGGTGGATCTTAATGTTTCATTTTGTGTCCTGCACTAGTTCTGAATATAGCTGCTTAGTATCTTGCAGCTTTTTGTATCTAACTTGGTGTTCTGTTATGTTGAAGGCGCCATTCCCCTGTTAAAGAAAAAAGGAGAGAATATGTCTGCAAGGTAAAAATACCAGTACAAGCGCTTAGTTGAATGATGATAAGAATACATTCCTATCCATTCTTCAAGGATATACCTTTTCTGATCAGGAGTTGAATTTCATTCTCATCGTTCCCTCTCGATCAGTTTTTACTTCTTCGAGTTGAACTACATTGGTAGCTTCTATTTTTTCATGGAGTTGGGACCATTTGCTTTCATCTGGCTTCCTGTTGATCTTTTGGTTCTACACCTAGGTGCTAATTTCCAAGCTCCAGTACTGGTCTTTGTTCATGTTCATGATTAGCACCAACTTCTTCCTTCCATCTTCTCCTTTCTTTGGATATCATCTTTCTCCCTCTGTCGCTATTTTTGTAATAGCTTAGTTTTGTTACATGCCTCTCTGGTGTAGATGATGTTGCTGACTTTTAGAGTTTCTAGAACTTGTGTTTGAAAACCCAAATGTGACTGCTCATCTTGTATATTATTTTCTGGTTTGTCACTGACGTTTCATGGTTATGTTTTCTGGTCCTTAGCTCTCTTTACTGAGGTCACCTTATAGGAAAGGAAGTGTTTGGACCTTAGGAAAGTGAAACACGGTTGTATAAGAATATCTTATGATGAACTGTTTAGTCAATGCATGTTGCAAGTTTCTTCTACACATAAAAATGGGTTAAGGGATTTAATACCTTCTGGTAACCAATGGTGTCTGTCTGCAGGTTTACTCATCGAGTCTGGTAGATGTGGAGAGGGATTATTTGTCCATCAATAAGCGATATGCGAGACTCTTCATATCCCCAGAGTTCTCCAAGGTCTGTTTCTAAATTTTATTTCCATTTAAGGAGTATGAGTTTTTATAACGTGAGAGTTTTATGGTTGTAGGCTGTTGTAAACTGGCCAAAGGGGAATCTTAAACTCTCTTTCCACACTCCTGTCAGGTAACTTGCCTGTTGAAGCTTTGTCACTTTGGTAGTTTCTGAGAGATTCTTGTTTTGCATCGAGATAGGAATCTATGTCTTGCATAGGGGACGTGTCTTGGTGCTTGAATTATTTACTTGTTATTGTAAATTATCTGCTAATACGTCCTCTTTGAGATGACTTGATTTCTGGGGTGAAACAAAAGAGTGAAAGGATGTATATTTTGGGTACCAAAATCATTTGAGCAATGAATAGTTTTGAGTGATCTTTTTGTTCAATATATTCCATTTTACCTCCTGGTTCTTGTAAAACGAAGAATCTTCTGTATTTTACTTTGAGTGGGAAAAGTTAAAAAAGCGTAAATATTGAGCACCTTGTTCGGTGGAACAGTTTTGAGCATGATTTTATTGAAGAGGAGGTTGCAGCTGAGCCAAAAAAGACTTCCACTGACCTTTTGGCTGAAGAACCTGCTAAATCAGGAAATGGAAATGTAGTGTGGAATGCTAAGGTTAGTCATTTGTTTGTGTAGTTTGATAGAGCTCTAAATTCAAACAATTATATCTTGATTTCATTTGTTTGTGTAGTTTGATAGAGTTCTAAATTCAAACAATTATATCTTGATTTGGAAATGAACTTGTTTGGTTTCTGATGCCAAATTGAAATGGATTGCACAAAATTTTTGGTCCTACTGCAATGCAGTTAACAAAACATTTAAAATGCATTGTATTTCTCGAGACCTAATAGAAGATAGGGCATATATGACTTAAAAAATCCATTGTAATTAACAAAGCAGTTTTGGAAAATGAATTAAGAAAAAAAGGGCATGGCTATTTAATTAAAGAATACATTTATTGTGGAGTTTCTTTTTCTTTTTCTTTTTCTTTTTCTTTTTATGTATTTTTTTAATGTTTTAAAACAATAATTTTGTGTCACTTCCTAATTTAAAGAATGACTTCTAGAGTCCACTTTTGTAGAGAAAATGGAAATCTTAACTAGAGAAAAGGACATCATCAAAAACTAAAAATATTACTACCAGAATGCTTTCAGTGACCTCTTTTACCACCAATATCCATTGCTGGGGTTGCCGGTCTCTCCTCCTATGACTTGCAGCATCCAATTGAGAATTGCCGCATCAAGTTCAAGAAATGGCTATTCTTGTTGATTTCTGCTGTGATCACAATAGTTTAGTATGATTGACTTGTGACCACTTGCTGCTTGAAATTGCTCTATTACTGCCCTTTACCACCCCAGTATGACCAGATTTGCCACCTTTCTTAACCTATTTGCCACCTATAATGACATTGCCTTCACTATTTTTGTTGATGCCTTACCTTTCAAAGTCTAAGGTTACTGTTTTTTGGTTGTCCTCACTTTCCTCTCTCCTTGGCTGAGGGTAAAACTGCTTTGCATTCAACATCACCTTGCAACTTTAATATCCAGTTAAGTCCATTGTATGAATTATAAAGCAACTTGTTTGCATGGTCATTTCCCATCTACAGACAAATTTTCAGTTATTTGAACTTAACACATCTAGGTAGAAGTTTTATTTTGATTGTTAGATCTTAGTTACAGGTGCAATCTTTAAATCTAATTTGATTTTTTCTTCTTATGAATTTATTTCCTTGTCTGGACCACCTTAATGGATATTTTCAGTTCTTTGTTTTAGTTGTGCTATGCAAATATTTCATCAAAGGTTCTTCTGATTGAACTTTTCCAGATTATTTTAATGGGTGGAATCAGCAGGAATGCTCTGGAGGAGCTTTCATCCGAAAAAAATTATGATGATCGCATTCCCCATATCTGCAATATCCTTAGGTTTGCTGTTCTTAAAAGGGACCATTCTTTCATGGCAATTGGTGGCCCATGGCATTCTGTCGATGGTGGTGACCCGTCGATTGATGATACCTCTTTAATTCAAACTGTAAAAAGGTTCTTGCTGCTTGCTAATTTTTGTATCAGTAAATAAAAAAATATGATTTCTCTTCAACAGACTCAGTGAGTTTTGCTTCTTAGGTACGCAAAAGATGTTGCTCAACTTGATCTGCAAAATTGCCAGCAGTGGAATCGTTTTCTTGAGGTTTATCATGCATTATGGTGTTTCTTTTAAGCCTATAGGTTGTAGATGGCTTTAGTTCTTAATTTTGGAACTAATTGTTTAGTTACCACTTTGATTCTATAGATACATTATGATAGAGTTGGCGAGGATGGACTATTTAGCCATAAGGAGGTCACTGTACTGTTTGTTCCAGATTTATCTGAATGTCTCCCTTCATTGGACACATGGCGAGAACAATGGCTTTCTCACAAGAAGGCTGTTGCTGAAAGAGACCAACTTTCGCTGAGAAAAGAGGTTTTATTATCTTTATTCTTTTACATCATTGTTCTTTTGATTTCTTTGTGGTTGATTGATTGTTAATATTATTCAACTATGAGTTCTTGGATGAAAGAGTGTTGCTCCTTGTGTACTGATATAATGTGTTTCTTCAGAGATTAAGGGAGAAGGAACAGTCAAAAGGTAAATTGCCCGTGATAGTGTCGCATCTTTTTGTGTGGTTGTTGTATGTGGTGTTACTAATATATATATTTTTTCCTTCTCACCTATCATTAATGATAATTTTATATTGTTCATCTTATGGGTTGTTTTAGATAAGGAAAATGATTCCTCAAAAGCTGTCAAAAAGTTAGACAAGGAAGAAAGAAAGAAAGAGCCTGCATCCTCAGGAAAAGCAAATCATTCTAGCAAAAAAGAGAACAATGACAAGAAGGGAGATGCAGCAGAAGGAAATGGTGAAGCAAGTGACAAGAAGCCTTTTAACAATGATGCAAGTGAAACTGGTGCAGCAAGTGGAAATGTGTTGAAAAAAGAACTGGTGGAAAGTGCTGGTGCTCAGACAACTGGTGGAGTGAAGACTGGAAAGAAAAAAATTATAAAGAAGATTGTCAAACAGAAGGTTGTTGGTAAGCCTACTGGTGATAATACAAATAAGCAGCAGAATGAAACCGGTGATGGACAGAAGGATGCAAACTTAGAGGTGCTGGGTCAACAAGATGAGTCTTTATCTAATTCTCCTGGGGTCAAAACTTTTGTTAGGAAAAAGGTTGCAAAGAAGTTGGTGAAACCTAACGAGACTGAGGATAAAGACACGCAACTTGAGATGAAAGTTGAGAAGAAAACGGACTGCTCTGAGGATAAACCAAAGGAAAGTTCAGATGCAAGTGGTGCCGTTGTACAAGACACCGGTGTGAAAACAACTATAAAGAGGAAGATTATTAGGAGGGTACCTAAAAGAAAGGTCACCGGCATGGAACCCACCAATGGGGTTTCTAACATTAAGAAAGATGGTGACAGCATTGGGACAAATGTTATTCAGGTCGGAGGTGGAGTACAAAGCACAAAGAACCATACAGCAGATGCAGAAAACACTGCTGGTGAAGTTGAAAAAACAGAAAAAAAAATAATTTCTAAATTAAACTCAACAAAACCAAAAGTCATTGGGAAGCAAGATGACATGGTCAATTCAAGCAACAATGGAGGAATAAAGAATGAAAAAGTGGAGAAGAAAGATGTAAAGGGGATTGGAGAAAAAAGTGGATCTGGGGCTAGAGAAGAGATTGAGACTGAGAAACTAAAAGTACCTGAAAAGGATAGCCATGATGACAAGCGGGGGAAATTAAAAGATAGCGATAAATCAAAAGATGAGAGAGATAAAAAAGAAGATGGCAAAGATGAGTCTAGAGGCAAATCAAACAAAGAACTGAAGGAAAAGAGAAAGCCTGAAGAACTTCCTCGACATCCGGGGTTTATTCTACAAACTACATGGAGCAAGGATTCTAAAGTAGGTTCACAGCATCATTCTATCTCACTATATTAAAATTTGCTTCACCATCTTTTCCAATAATACTTATATGTACTCCTTGCTGACACATGATAATCCGCTATAGTTGCGCACATCATCACTTTCACTGGATTCACTTCTGGATTATTCGGACAAGGACATAGAAGAATCAACATTTGAGGTGTACTTGCTGGCCTAATTTATTTTTCTTTCATGTGTGCCTTCTACTATGACATTTGATATCTTCTTATACAGAAGTTTTTCAAATACTAGAAGAGCTAATGCTATCTGCAATGTCACCCGACTTGGTTTTTGTAGCTTTCACTATTTGCGGAAACACTGTATGAGATGCTTCAGTATCGGATGGGTTGTCGTCTTTTAACATTTCTCCAGGTTGGTCTGAGACAGTTAAGCAATGGATCCGTGTTACTTTTTAATTTATGTAATGATGGGTTCTCATGGATGTACTTTTCTCTGTGCAGAAACTTCGTTTAAAATTTGTTAAAAAAAGATCACAACATAAGAGGCAACGGGAAGAAAAGAATGAGACTGGAAATGAAAAAATGTCATCAATGAAGCGACCGAAGACTGATGAGTTCCCTGTGAAAAGCCAATCTACTCAATCTTCTGAAGCAGTATCAACAGCCCAGCCAGATAATGAAAAAAATATAGTTGAAGAGCCTAACCCCATTGATCATGTTGATGAGGGGAATATACAGCATGAAAATGATGCTCTAGATGAAGATCCAGACGAAGATCCAGAAGAAGATCCAGAAGATGATCCGGAAGAAGATCCAGAAGAAGATGAAGAAATGGAGGATGGAAGTCCTCGACATGATCCCTCTTCAGAGAATAACGAAGGGAAAACCAGTGTTGCTGAGCCCGAAAACAAGAAGGATGACCCCAATGAGTCAGTCAAGGAACTACCTAACGTAAAATCTGCAGAGACAACAGGCGCTTCTGATTCTAATACGTATGAAAAAAGAGAGGCAAAGGTGGAAGTCAGTAAGAAAGAAACTCCTGCTGCAAAGGAGGTTGTTCTTGACAAGGAACTATTGCAGGTATTTTCTTTCTTTCAAGTTGTATAATGTATATTTCGCTTTTTCATTGAATCATTAATATTTTTATTTTATTTTTTTTTTCTATTTGAAACAGGCTTTTAGGTTTTTTGACCGGAATCAAGTTGGCTACATTAGGGTAACAATCAATCATCTATTTATTGTAATTTGTTTTGTGGTATAATGATCCGGTTATAAAAGAGTATTTGTTGCTTTTTCAGGTTGAGGATATGAGGTTAATTATCCACAACTTGGGAAAGTTCCTATCATACAGGGATGTGAAGGTAAGTTTATGTTATTATTTTAGATTCTTTGGGTGCTTCAATTATCTGTGTTTTTCCATTCACATTTGGTTTTCTTCCATTAGGAACTTGCTCTGAGTGCATTATTAGAGAGCAACACAGGAAGGGACGACCGCATTCTTTACAATAAGCTGGTCTGGATGTCCGACATTTAGGAACCTTTAGAGGCAGATCTAGGCACCTGGAATTATCTTTTTAGCTTCAGGATTTTAGTAGTGCATATAGTAACTTTTGACAGGAATAAAATATTTCTATTTATTATTTAGAGGGAATTGATTTTTTTCTTTTTTCTTTTTTTCTTTGTTGCGGTGTGTTTTGACATTGTTCTATGATTTCTCTTTTTTCGTTTCTGTTCTCCTTTACTAAATTATGCCCCTGTCCTGGGGTTATCACCTGCTTACTGATTAAAATCAGAATCATCTATAGTTTGCCCAACGGTTCGAACCTCGAATTTAGACTGGATGAAATGAGTTCTGCTTTTTCGAATTTTGACTGTAGATTTAAATGTGTAAGAAATAAAAAAGGGTTATCTAAATTTTGGTGAGTTATATTAGTAGAGGATGATAAAGCTCTGTTATCTAAATTTTGGTGAGTTATATTAGTAGAGGATGATAAAGCTCTTTTTAAATTGGTTTTAAGAAACGGCAATAACTCTTACTGTTCTTTTTAAATGAATTAAAAATGTGGGAGCAACCGAATGATTATTTTTGTTGCTGACTTTCTAGGCTTGTTCTATCAGCTGTATCTTCTGTGCAACTTTAAAATTCTATTTTGGGTTTGCATGGTCTGCTTGTTTCCTCAATGAGTTGGGATAAAACGTTAAGTTAGCTCAAAAAGGGTTGGGGTTGAATTATTTTAGCTCTATACCATGTTATGTTCTGAAATTTGTAACTTCTGTAAAACTGATCTATCATGTTTGTATTTTATTTTTATGCAGTTTTGTATTATTAATTTGACCAAATTCATAAGAAAATTTGGTATGATCAGAATAAAACTAATAAGAAACAACATAAGAGTTAGGGAAAATAGAGTACCAAATGTGTTGGGTTACCCCTAATGATAGAGAATAATTAGCGATAAAAAAATACCGCACAAGGGGATAAAATTAAGGTACACCATGTTAAACAAACAGTAATTATATTAGTTGCGAAGACAGCTAAATTTTGTCCAAAGCAAATGGAAAGATTTCAATGGACAAAAAAATGAAAGGACAACTTCTCTATTAAAAATTCAAAAAAAAAAAGGAAAAAAATAGAAAATATAAATGGCTAATAGCTTTGTTCATAATTACCAAGATCTAGGAAAGACCTCATAGCTTGCTTTTTCACAATCTTCCCGTACACTCCTCTCCACATTTTCAAAGCCCTTTCCAAAGCCACCACTCCATTACCATTTTTCTTCAAATTTGCAAACAAGATCTTCAATAATCTTTCATCACTACCCACAGCTTCTGCAATGCTATCAGCCACTGAATCCAAAGGAGGAATTCTTCTTCCCCAATTCTTTACTGCTTTCTCTGAGCTACAAGCCTCATAAAATGCAGCCCAAAATGATGCCCTCAAATACCCTTTTTCTTTGCCCCTCATCATCCATCTTCTCATTCCTTCCTCCAACCTATAAACTGCACCACCCACATCCATCCCTCTTTCGAGACCGATCTCAATTTCCCTCAAGTCTTGTTTGGAAGAAAGTTCGCCTTCAAACTTGCACCTTTTGCAACTACAGTCGAAATCCCATGTCTTTGACATCTCTTTGCGTTTGTTCAATGGAGAAAGAACATCGAAATATGGCAATGTGATTTCCTCACCGGCTTTGAGGTCTCTAGAAGCATGCACCATTACATGATCTCCAACATGTAACCGTCTTGCATTTGGAATGCATGAATGGTTGATGAAAGAAGCAAGAACCCATAAACCAACACCGTAATAATCGCTGTTTTTCCCCAAAACTTTAGCTGAAATTGCATCTTCAACAAGCGAATTGACATCCAAGATGCTTAAAACCCTGTTCTTGTCAAGCTTCTCATATGGGTTGTGGTTGATCTCCTCTGTCTCTGGCCTAAAGAGACTCATCTCAGGGACATCAAGACCGTTTTCGTCTTCCCCGGACGATAATGTGCTAACTAAACTACGGGTTCTAGGACATTTAGTTATTGATTCCATAACTTTTTCAATAAAGTTCTTCCACATCACCAGTTGAGCATTCTCTCCCAAATCTTGGCCTGGCAAAATTCCCCTTTCTGTGGCTACTGCCTTGGTGACAAACAGCAGAGTCCCAGCGTCGATGTTCTTTGTTATGAATAATCCACGCCCACTGATGTTGGATTTCTTTATCTGAATCGCGCCGACATACTCAGCAAGTTCCGGTGGCTTTCCGCGAAATCCATTGACAACCCAATCGGAGAGATCGAATGCTCCAGTTCTTGATAGAAACTCGAGCTTCTTGCATTTCTCCAAGTACCCATTAAGGGTTTCAGAATTCCCACAAGCTTGAGGATCAAGTTGGGCCTTTTTGAAGCACTCCATGGCCATGGAGTACCTATTGAGATTCAGCAAGATCTTCCCTTTGCAAACAAGGGTCTTGAAATGGGCACTCTCTATTTTCAATGCTTGGTCACAATCTTCCAAAGCTTGGGAAAATTCCCGCAACCTGGAACGTGCTTCGGCTCTGTTTGAGAGGGCTAAGCAAAGGGATTTCTTCAGCTTGGGGAGGAAATCCGGATCTGGGTTTTCAGGGCTCTTTGAGATTTTGTCTTGGGAGAGTGTGATGAATTGAGAGTAGGCAATTATAGACTCCACCCATTCTTCTCTGAGCAAGAGCTCTGTGGCTTTGGATCTCAGCTGCTGAAGTAGCTCCTCCGCCATTCCCAACTGTGGTTGTGGTTGCTGTTGTTCCTCTTCTCTCATCTCCGGTGGCTGATGGATAATGGAATTTGGGGAAAGTTTCTGTGAGAAATTTTAATACCGTAGGGTATGTAACGGTCATATTTGAATTGAACCTTTTGTAACGGCAAGGCTATCCCGGGGGTCTTTTTTTTTTAAAATATTACTGTTTGGATCTTTTGATACTGGTAGCTAAATAAAATATAATAAAAGAGGATAAAAGTTCGTGGACAATGACGCAAAACATTTTTTTTTTTTTTTTTTTTTTTGGGATAGGATGAAAGACAATTAACAATGTTCGAATTATCAACGTACTTATTAAATTTATTTATCAAAATGTTTTTAACACATATTACTTGTAATATTATTGTTATTATTATTTCTAATTTTCAAAAAAATATTATTTATCTACAATCATTAATGGGCTTTTAATAGGCTTTATATGCTGATTTGGAATTTAGTAAGCAACTATTAAGGATTTATTTTCTTGTATTAAGATTTTAGTTTTAAAAAATTGAAAAAAAAAAGTAAAATGCAATCAATTAATATTCAACAAATCAACAACATTCTAAAAATGATTTTAGTTTTAAAAATAAAAAAATATTACATGCAACCAATAATATTCAATAAATTCATATGGATTCAATGGGCATCATCACTATTATAAATAATATTTAACAAATCAACATGAATTCCATTGGTGATTATCACCGTAATGATAAACATCAAAACCCTTTAAATAAATATGTTTTAGCTAAGAATTGGTAAAGCCATCAAAACCCTTTAAATAAATATGTTTTAGCTAAGAATTGGTAAAGCCGTAAAGGCTTCCAAAGGAGTTTAAAGGCGTGTTTAGTAGTGCAATTTTGTTAACTTTTATTTTTCCGTAATACTTTTTTTTTTCCCCAAAGCTACCCAAAAAAAATAGTGGAGTGTTTGGTTAATTTACGACAATTGGTCGTCCTTGATGCCATTTGCCATCCTGATGACCCATAATGAGTGAGCTTTACATGTTGATAGGATTAATTAAGAGTTCTTCTTACAATTCCAAAATGATTCTATATAGTTCGATTTTTTATACACTACTATTTAAATATATAAAATATATAAGATTACTTAATACAATATTAATATTTAAAATATTCCTAATTCATACCATTTCAAAATTATATATTTTTTACAAATAAAAATTCTTTTTATAATTCTAAACTGACTATATACAGTCCCATAAAAATTAATTTTACTAAACTACTCTTCTTTTCTTTTTTCTCGTTTTGACTTAGGGTTGATTTTCATCTTTTTTTTATTATTTTTTTAATGGTATGAAATTTTATTTATTTGAAAGGAAAAAACCAACTATTGTGAAAAGGGAGGATAGCCGGTGACTGGGATTGACATGACTTATGTACATATTTGGAATACTTGAATTTGTTCAATTCAGTAATTTTGTAATTTTTTTGTAAACTATATTTTTAAATGGTTTGATTATAAACTTTTATTAAACTTTAAAATAGTTCGGTTATAAGTTTTTGAATAGATTTAAAGTAATTCATTCATATACTTCTGAATATATTTAAAGTTATAACTTATTATTTTAGAGCATTCGATTATAATCTTATTATTTTGAAGTGTATTTATTTGTATATTTCTGAACATGTTAAATTTGTTCAATCCAACAATTCCAAACTCTTTTAAGAATATATTTTTAAATGGTTTCATTGTAAAATTTTGTACAACTGAATATGTTCAATTGGAAGCTTCTGAACATATTAAAGTTGTTCAGTTGTATACTTCTGAGCATCTTCAAAATTATAATTTATTATTTTGGAGCATTCGGTCATAAATTTCTGTCCAAATTTTCAATTGTTAGGTTGAAAACGTCTGGACGTTGTCATTTTGTTTAGTTGTCTACTTTTGTATGTGCAATTCCACATGGATACATTTTTAGATGCTTGGTTGTAAATTTTTATGCAGTTTTAAAATGTTCGTTTGTATACCTTTGAATATTTTAAAATTGTTCAATTGTAAATATTCAAACTAAATTTAAATATATTCAATTCTGAACTAAATTAACGAATGTTCTAATTTTATTTAGAGATAAAAATACATAACTACAATGGACATGTTTTATATCAATCATACAAAATAAAAGTATAAAAAGATCATTTTGAGATTGCATTTAGTGTCATAATTACAAACTAATTTGTTCAAAACCATGGACTGTCTAAATCTATCGTCTCTTGAGTGGTCACATCATCTAAAATTAAATTCTTGAAAGCTTTTATTTGAAGTGCATATGGTGTTTCCCATCCTTGAGCATATATTTGATGATATTTAAACCATTTATCAGCAGCACAAAACATCCTGATACCATAAACAACCATAACAACAACAAAGGTAACAAAAACATTCGATAGATAAAAGCCAAACATGTTAAGAATGTTTGGATGGATGCTACTAAACAATTAAAAAATGTTCATTTTTAAACTTTCAAATAAAAGATGAATTTTAATATAACATGATCAAATATAAAGAGTGTTGTTTAGACCTGATCGTTGGTAAGTGATAGAAAAAAAAAATCAAACTAAAGTAATTATCACAAAAGAAAAAAAGAAAAATTAAACACATCTTACTGTTTCAATTCCATAATTTGAGAATAATTATTGTATATACAACTCTAGTTTATAATAAAATATAAGTTGGATCAAGATATAACGTATTATTTGAGAGGAAGAATGAGACTATATAAAGAAATTATTTAAATACATTTAGTTAATAAATATCTTTAATAGTAATTTTAAATGGGAATTAAAATATAAATCAATAGAAATTATATAGAGTACAAACAGCAGTGCGACTAGAAATTTTCATTATTTAATAGTAGGATTATTTGATAAGTTATTGTCAAAGTTTTACTTTCTCATGCTAAAATTTTATTTTTTAAAAAAAATGTTAAATTCAACCAACTAATATTTAAAAAATCAGCAACTTTCTCATAACAAATTAAGTTTAAAAAAATTATATGAATATATCAAATGCAATCAATTAATATTTAACAAATCAACATGGATCTTGCTCGTAATAATCGTTAGTAATGACAAATATCAACATTCTTTTAGTAAATATATTTTAGCTAAGAATTGTTTAAAGGCTTTCAAAGCAGTTTGAATATGTGTTTGGTAGCGCAATTTTATTAAATTTACTTTCCCTTTCCAACCTTGCCCAAAAAAACAGTGGTGTTTGGTCAATTATAATTTACAACAATCCGTCATCCTTAATGCTATTCGTCATCAAAAGCCCATAATCAGTGGGGCTTATATGCTGATAGGAAAATTTAATAGTTATTATCAAGGAATAACTTTCTCATATTAAGATTCTAGTTTAAAAAATTCAAAAAAAATGTTAAATACAACTAATTAATATTTAACAAATAAACAACTTTTTCAAAAAAGAGTTTAGTTTAAAATTAAAAAAAATATATTAAATACAACCAATTAATATTTAATGAATCAACTTCAATACTATTGACTTGTTTTGTTTTTTTCCTTTTTGAGTAATTTCAATCCAATTGGACAAGTATCAAAACTCTTTTAGTAAATATATTTTAGTTATGAATTGCTAAAGGCTTTCAAAGAAGTTTAAAGGTGTAGTTGGTAATGCAACTTTATTACATTATTTCCCGCAGTACCATTTTTTTTGTTTTTCCAAGCTACCCAAATAAACAGTGGAGTTTTAACTTTTCATTTACAACAATTTCTAATTTAAAAGGAAATGTTATATATCCAAACAAAAATTTTACCAACCAAGCCAAACTTAATTGGTTTAGTTAACTATGATTAAAAAACATTAAATGGGATTATTTTAGATATTTTAATATGTTAATGCACTAAATGTTTTTTTTATTGTTTTTCTCATAATGTAATATATATATATATATATACATATATACATACATACATACACATACATACATACACAGTCCGTCTATGGTGCGGACGGTCTTCATGCAGACCACAGTATTGGTGACAGTTTTTCATACTATTGGTGACGATTTTCTAAAAAATCATCGTTAATACTATGAAAAACCGTCACTAATACCGCGGTTCTCATGCGGACCGTCCTCACTGTAGAATTTCCACATGCATACATATATATATATATATATATATATATTTTGGAGAAGAAGCATATGAAGTCATGAAGTGCCTTCTCTACAAAAAAGAAAATAAAAACAGCACTTCTTAATTATTTATCAAACACATGGCGAAGTATTATTAATTGTTTTTTGTTAATATTGAAATATATTGTCCCTAAACTATACCAAATTTTGTCTACAAACTTGAATGGTACTTTCAAACTTCGAATGGTAACTAACAAAGATGGCAACCTCAATCTTAACTCATAAACAGTTAACAGAATATCTGTCTCTTGGCAAATAGCGGAACATCTGTTACACCATCGAAAGCAAGATGCATTGCTTATAGACTACTTCACAGTGCAAAATAGTGAAACGCTATATGTTACTTCATTCAACAAAAGATACATGGTTCATGTACAAGTGAGCTTACACGGTGCCAGTGCCTATAATTTGCAGTCAATGATTTCCAATGAAAACCCCCATTAAAACCATAGTAGGACATTCCATATAACTTGCAAAAATTGGAAAACTCCTGCACCACAATCACTTTCTCACCACGAATTTCTGAAGATTTCAAAAATGCTTTTTTATCTTCTGGCTAGAAGAATTAAGTTACATCTAGACAGGTTTACTTCTTTAGAAAGTACATTCCATCTCTTAGTTCTAACTTTTCTTCGGAAACAAGACCAGATAAGAAACTTTGCAGCTGCTGAATAGTTTTGTCATAAGGAGGATCTGCGATACAAAACATCTGCAGCATTGTGTTGATTGATCCATTTTAGAAAGTCAGTAAGTTATTAATCAACCGGGCACTAATATCTAAATCAGTGGGGTCTATCTGCCTTACCTTAAGGGTATTATGAATTCTATCCAATGCCATGCTTCCAAAATTTGTGAGCATCCCCACGATAAATTTCTGGAACAAAGCCAATGCTAATTTAGAAAACTGCAGAAAATTGGGGACAAAAACATCCAATAACAGTTCATGTTCATTAAGGTTGGTACTGGATTTTGGTCACATGATGATTTCCACAACTGATTTGGTCAATGAGATTACCAAGAGGCAACGGCTCCCTAAGAATTTATAAACCGTTTTCTTTCCCCTTCTTAAGGCTATTTTAGAAACTTGGTTATGGAAAAATCTGTAAGATCAAATATTGAGACAGTACTAGAGGATTGTCTGCTAAACTATTCTGATTGCCTTCAATACTAGTGGTAAGTGCAGCATTTCGCCCATTCCGAATTCAGTTAGACAGTATTTCCCAGGAGGCAGATCTCATTCTATATGAGAATGGGTTAACAGCCTCCAAAAAACCACCCCAACCGGTTAGACTGAATTTTAACAAAATTTCAAGATTGTCCAAGAAACCACAAACCTCATAAACAGTCATTTCCTTGCGCAGTTGATCCTCAACGGAAGCCGTGGATTGCTCTCCCTCCTCATCTCCAATTAAAATGTCCTCACGGCTCCCACTATTACCACCACCATTCTTACTGGTGTCAACAATGCCTTCCACTAGCGTAAACAAATGTTCATTTGAGTCTTCTCCAAGTGACTCTGCAAGAATTCCCTTCAGGATAAAAAGACATGACAAGATCAATTTTCCACTTGACTACCAACCTCTTAAAAAATTAGAAACATTACAAAATTTATCCAAGCTGAACGGTTAAAGGTTCGAATACAGAAAAAATGTTCAGTTTGAAAAAGGTTTGAAGTACAGGATTAAATAATCATAGAACCATTAGAGCATCATTTCCAATGTGCATAGAATAACATGGTAAAAATCCAGCTAGGCAAAATTTTCCCTAACCAGTAAAATTAGATCTGATTTGCTGATTTCAATCCAGAGGGAGTCAAACAGCTATTTGCACATAAAATGACCACCTAAAGTGCAAGACTTACTCAACTCTGAGACAGGGAAACCTATCGAATTAAAATTTAATGTCTCTAGACTGGCGACAGAGCAAGTGTGCACAAACATAAATAAAAATTGGCAAGCTTTAAACATGCTAGGATGAGTTAATCAAACATACCTTGCTTGTCCAAAAATTTATTCTTCGGTTAAGCACATCTATGGGAACCCCAATAGCAGCTGCAAGATTCTTAGATGTCCAACTGAAAGAAGGAAAAAAGATAAATTTGCCATAATAGAACGAATAACATGAGACATGAAGTTCCCATTTTTACCTTGCTTGACCTTGAAATTGCATAATAATTGCTGCATGTATAGGAGCCACTGTGAACTGTACTTGTCTATCTTCAAATTGCAATTCCAACTAAAACAGCACAACCATGAAAATCAATGATATGGCAGTAATTGAGAAATTCAGAAAAGAAAGGTAAGGTGGTTGTCCACTGAAATTATTGATACCCAAAAATGCATTCATGTTGATAATATAGCAGTGAAAGTAACCTGTAGATATTAAAGTAGCTAACCTTAACAGCACCAAGATTTTTCTTCCATAGTAACTTACGAGGGATCTTGATTTCATTAAACCTCTTTGCATAATCAGAGAGAAGTTGCTCGACTGGCTGAGGTACTACCAGGGACTCCTCCTGAAGAATTTCTCAAGGTCAATTCAAGGGCAACAAATATATGCCACTGAGAAACAATGAAGATTCAATAGGAAATATATTTGTAATGAAGATTCAGTAGGAAATAAAATTGGTTTAAGATAACCACACTAATGAACCAAGAACACTGATTATGACTCCTGTTGCTTTGCATTTAAAAATCAGTCAAAAAAATAATAATAATAATACACACTTCATGCAGAAACAGTAGATCTGATCAACTAATGGCAATATAGTAACAACAGAAATATGCATCTGGTATGCTGAATAAAGTTATGCGCCCACTTCAACATATAGATGAAATTAATGTTTGAAGTAGTGCCACAAGCAAAAGAAACAACAAAGTCACAAATATTTCACCCAAAACCACCAAACATCAGCATGTCATCATATGTGGTAAAGATTTGTGATTGCCAAGAATATACATTCATCCTTTCACAAATTCCAAAATGAACGACATTTCCAAAGGCAATGATTGGTTACCTGGATTGGAGGCCAGAAATTGGAAGATATGATTGTAGCATTAAGAATATCCATGGGTAGTGCAGTATCCCCTAGCTCAGCACCTAAAATATCCGACAGAGTAGTGTGAAAAGCAATGGTTTTCTTCTAACGATGGCAACAAGAGTCCCAAGAACATTCCATAGGAAAAAAAAAATATACATATATATATATATATATATATATAATTACTACCTCTTTGAGATGGCTGATTTATGGTTGCTTTAACATTGGTGTTTGTCCTCTTAGAATCAATCAAATCATTCAGCATAATTTCACATTTCTGCATGCTGCTTTCTCCAAAATGTATCTGAAAAGAATGATAGAAAATGAACATTAAAGTGGACATCATAAATACTTATTCAACCTTGAAAAAAACCCAGCACTATATCCCATTTCACCAAACAGAAGCCTGAGATATTCATATGCAAAGCACCTACCTTGAGAAGTTCAAGAGTACGTATCTCTGTGTCAATGTCATAATCGGATTTGTTCAGAAGCTTTTCGGCAAGCATAACACGATATTCATTAACCAATTGATCTTTTGAACCAATTATGCCAACAATCATCCCAAGTATGTCAACCTTCCTTCGGTTCCTGCTACCCTTCAAAGGATCAGCTTCTACAGGATCAGGTTCCCAGCTGAAGTGACAGAGCAGAACTCATTCAGATAAATACATAAGGTATAGGTAATAAGCAGAAAAAATTGATATCTTGTCTCTGCAAATGTATTAAATATTCTTGAGAATTATAAACAACTTAATTTAATTTCATCCACACTCATGACAGTCATACTGTTGGGCATTTATCCAAGCTTGCTTGTCATCAGTATTGAAATCATCATCAAGGCCAATGTTCTCTTGATTTTCTTCATCTCTATTTAGTTCTTCAAGAAGGCTATCCCCAGTATTTCCAGATAAATTTGAATTCCCACCAGTTCCATCAGTAAGCATAGTCACAATGCATTTTATGGTGTCTTTCCTTCCTCTTAAGTAGTCCCTTATTGGTTCACCTACTGCTTCGAGGAACACGCCTGCTGGATCTATTGTCCGGAGTGCCTTAATAGTAGAAACATATTGATGCAATATGTCATTTGTTGAAGCACCTGCAGTAAGTAAACGATATCGTAGTGCAGAGATAAATGATTCAACCAGCTTGGAATGTTGTCCAGTGTATTCAAGACACTGTTTTAAATCTTCAATGGCAGGTGAACTGCATAACCCAGAAAGTAAAAAATTAAGGAAATGCATACAAGTGTCCCATATAAAAAATTCCAATCGCACAACATAGTTTAGATATTGCTCGTAAATAGGCATGAGATGTCACCTAATATCAATTTACTTTTCTTAGAACTTATTTTCCGAGGGTTATAAGAACAAGATTCAATGTCCAGTAGCAATTGCAAAAGCACAGAAAATAGAATAATGAAAGTTGACAACTACTCCTCACATGGACAAGTGGGAGTCAATTTTTGCATAATACACGCCTTAAAAAACATAAGGTACTAAACTGAATTTAGAAAAACAACACCACATGATAGACCTCTTTGACCTATTTTCATTACTTATTCAATCTCTAGACATAAAATAGTTAAGTCGATATTGTATTCTTCTCAGCCACCACCTTATTTAACGAGCTATACAGCAAGACAGAAAACAAATTAATTATTACAGTCTAATTCTACAGTACTTAGCCAAGGAAAACTGAAAACTGAAGGTAAGAGAAAAACCTGTCAGGATAGTCAACAATAATTTCAAATAACTTAGCGATTCTCAAGTCTTGCAGTGTTTCATAAGCAAAATACTCTAGACGCAACTTCCATCTAACAAGTCCTTCAGATGGTGTATTGATCCCAGGATAGAATGAAGAAGGGCGTGAAGCCAAAGGTGATTTTAGACCAGATGAAACACTATCATAACTGATGGAGTCACCCAGATAAACAAGGAGGGCATGCAAGAATTGTAGAGGCACAGCCTGCAAAATACATATCCAAGCATTAGAATCTATCTTAAGAAACATATTTGCATCTGCAACAAAAAAGATAACATATAAACATAGCTGAGAGTTATTAAAGATGTAAAAGAGAGGTAACCAACAACATTAAGAAACTCAAAATCATCACACAAGTAGCATTTCATTTTGTACTGAAGAATGATGTACCATGTGTAGTAGCTTTATTAATTAAAATAGTGCAAATGGTAAAATAACTAAAAGGGAAAAGAAAAGTAACATCGAATATCTGGCTACAATAACAGGCACTCTGAATACCCAACATTTTTCGCTGATAAAATCAGATGAATAATTATTACCATTTAAGATCCTTGATATTTGATAAATGCCACAACCAAATGCCAATTTCTCCCTAGCAATCATCCATCATGGTGTACCAGGCAACCAATAACAAAAGTCATTTATTTAAATATCCCACTGCCTTTAAGTCAAATCCACCATGCCTATTGAAAACATTCATTATTTTATAGATTAACTATTCATGAACAAGACGGCGGCTTTTGTTGTTCTATGAGAATGGGAAACAAAAAGATATTATAAGCAGAAGAAGAAACCTGTATCCACTGTTTGATTGACTCCAAAACAGAATTCCGGTAATCATCACCTGCAAGTTCATGTACTTTAGCCTGCCATGCAAAAAGGAAATTGAGATACGATTCAAAAATAAATTGAATACATAAAGAATGTGGAGTAGGTCAGATTAGGTATCTTAGGATGGAAACGAGTCGACTACAGTTTAGGTAAAGAACAGATAGAGAAAATTTAGGAAATAAAACAAGATTATAACACATGTTTACCTTTAGAAGCAAAAATATAGCAGAAGCATAGGCATCTTCAGTCATGGATGTAAATCCAAGACTTCTAAGATCACGAACAACCTTCCCGATGTTCTTCACCAACTTGTTATTCTCTGACAACATGCCTTGGTGATAGCATTCATCAATTTCCATTTGACCTACCCTGTAGGAAACTTTGCTCTTTTCATTTAAACTGATCTCAGCTTTATCTTGAATTTCACCATCATCATTCAACTCTCCAGACATGATGGTACTTAGTTCCTCCAGCCTTCCCTTAAAATACCAGTTGAGTATCTCTAATAACATTGAGGAGACAAAAAAGTCGTAACAAGCTAAACCATTAGGAATTCTTATGCAACGAAACATCCATGTAAAAAAAATTCTTAACAACCAAAATTCCGAGTGAGCTAAAGTACAAATCCCAGCAGTAAAAAATGGTGAAATAAGTACCAGGAAAATGAGGAGGAAGAGTAGCCATAAGAACTGAAGAGACTAGTAATTGATATTTTGGAAAGAGGTAGACCCTTTCTGCGTCTGAATTGTGCCTTCCCTCTGATATATTTTCCTTGTAAGACTGCAAAGCATGAACCAACATCAACAAGCACTTCTCCTGGTATTGCTTCTCCATTGATATCTCTTCCAAAGCTTTACATAATACTTCCTGGACTTCTTCATCACCAATCTGTGTTTCAACTATTTGCTTGTATTAGTAAAAAAACCAGCTGCAAAAAAAGGATCACAAACACGTTCACATATTAATGTTTTTACATACTTCGGAAAATTTGCCGTAAGCTTCGAAATGCCGCCAAAATTTGAATGCGCCATTTTTCTCAAATGTTTCCTGTCACGAAGAGAAAGAACAATTTAAACAACAAAAACATGCCCTAATTTACGAAATGGAAAAAAAAAAAAAAAAAGGTAGAAGAGAGGAAAAATCTGCATTTTCCAAGAAAACAAAATAAGAAATTAAGGGATAGGCAGTAAAACTGCGTACCTCGAGCGCCCTGAGGAAGTGGTCACGGACCAGAGACTCCAGTCCGTGCTTGCAGAGGCTTTGCACGTCGGCGACAAACTCCGAACCGACGGAGAGATCACCAGCGCCGCAGAGAAGGGTTTCTGTGGCGGCGCAGAATCCATTGTAGCTTTCGACTATTTCTTGAACGGCGTCGTTGCTGAGAGTGTCGAGAATCCCTAAATTGCAAGCCGATGAGCTCCAATCCTCCATTGTTTTACTGTGTCAATAAAGCTCTTAGCTTTTGTTTTCAGCTTTTGCCGCCAGTCTAACTCCGAAGTAAAAAAGGCCGATGCAAGGCAAATGGGTCGGGTTCAAAACTTTCATACTGCGCCCCAATTAATGTCGTTTGAAAAAAAGCAACATTTCTTTCCCATGCAAAACGACGACGCTTCATGGGGTTCATTTTACTGATTCTTCTCTCTTCAAAACCTTGCGTTTTCTGATGTTTTCTCTCTTGTCTTCGTCATCCATGAAACCCAACCAAGAAAGTGGACGTGACCGGACCAAAACGAAGATCGCATTGACTTCGCTCTCAGCAATGCTGGCGGAATCGACGACGTTTCCAATAGACTTGACGAAGACTAGGCTTCAGCTCCACGGCCAATCACTCGCCACGAGTCGACCCACTAACTCGTTCCGAGTTGCCTCGGAGATCGTCCGCCAACAAGGCCCTCTCGGCCTCTACAAGGGTTTGTCTCCTGCGATTCTCAGGCACCTCTTTTACACGCCTATTCGAATCGTTGGGTACGAGCATTTGAGAGACCTCTTCGGAAGCCATGGTGGGTCTATTTCTCTCTCGGAAAAAGCTATCGTCGGTGGAATCTCCGGCGTGATCGCTCAGGTAACTAAATTTCTTAGTGAAGCAAAAAGTTTATTAATTTACTTTTTTTTTTTTTTTTTTTTTTTTTTGCTTTTTAATTTCCCAATTTCGATAGTGTACATGTTCTGAAGGAGCTGAATTTTTTTCCCCAGTTTTAGTAACAATTTCATTGGACTTGGGAGTGATGTAATGATTGCGAAATTAGTGTAATTGATTGAACTATAAATGTTCAGAAATGGGTGTCCTTGCGTTATGCTGTTGTAGGCCATTGGACTGTGAAAAATTGCACATACTCTTGTTCAAGTTAACGATGAAAACTCAGATGCTTGAATTTTCGGGTGTATAAATCGCCTTAGAGTAGGTAAATACATATGTACCCTCTAAAGAACAATGGAGGTTCTGCTAGTTAACTGTATAGTTTTTGAAGGTTTACTTTGCTATACCGTAGCAGATGTTATGAATATGATAATAACTACTGAGTTGATTATTATGATTTTTTTTTTTTTTTTTCTCTTTTCTAATGCAAAGATCTTTATAGAAATTTGACAATTAGTTTTTAGTTGCAAAATATATTGAAAAGTAGGAAAATTTCTAGGCAGCATAAGTGGGCATTGTTGCAATCTTGGCCTCCAGCCTTCCCTTTTGGTTGATTAACAATTTTTCTACCTATACTTGTTTCATTTTAATTCCAGGCAATCTTCTGCTGAATGTATAGGGGTTAACATAGCTATCTTCGTCTTCTTCATCAATTTTCCCCGCTTGAGGGGACATAATTAATTTTTTGAACCCTCATATATAAAGCAGTTGTGATGAATCCATGGCTCATTCAAAGGGGATTAATTTCATTTTAGTCCATGAAGTTGCTTGAACCAGCGAGTTCTACATTCTTGCTTGGGACCTTAATCCTAATTTCTTAACTGCTTTAAGGCACCTTGGACAAATGGTAAACAACTGTGCCACATAGTAATTTATTTATGTTGCTCAGTCCCCTTCTTTGTTCATTTTTAATTTTAGTTACTTTTTGGCCTTTGAATTCCACTGCAGATATAGTAAGCCAATCTATTAGGAATGCTGTTTCTTCCTTCAATTCATAATATGATTCAAATTACAGCTTCTTCTTTGTGTTTACTGCTAGTAGTGCAGGTAGTTGCCAGCCCTGCTGACCTTGTTAAGGTGAGGATGCAAGCGGACGGCCATATGGTGAGCCAAGGCCTTCAACCTAGGTACTCTGGTCCCTTTGATGCTTTAAACAAGATTATCAGAGCAGAAGGTATTAGAGGACTTTGGAAAGGAGTTTTCCCGAATGTCCAAAGAGCATTCTTGGTCAATATGGGAGAACTAGCCTGTTATGATCATGCAAAGCGTTTTGTTATCCAGAATCGGATATCTGAAGATAACATATATGCTCATTCTTTAGCCTCTGTAATGTCAGGTCTTTCAGCTACTGCTTTGAGTTGTCCCGCTGATGTAGTAAAGACGAGAATGATGAATCAGGCTGTGAGCAACAAAGAAAGGATTATGTATAACAGTTCTTATGATTGCCTGGTTAAGACTGTTAAAATTGAGGGATTAAAAGCACTATGGAAAGGTTTCTTCCCTACATGGGCTAGGCTTGGTCCTTGGCAATTTGTTTTCTGGGTCTCATATGAGAAGCTCAGACAAATTGCTGGGCTCTCTTCCTTCTGATCATTTTCTTTCCTTCATCAGTATCCTGCAAATTCCCCTTGACTACAATCCACAGCCACTTGGATTCCTTTTTAATCCTTAGATATGCCATATGTGTTTCTTCCCTGACTGCAATTGTTGGTTGGAAATACTAGAGTTGAGGTTGTCCTGTAATTCAAATATCAACATTCTTTTAGCTCTTTGTTTTTAGATTTATGATTTTCATTGCCTTTCCCTCTTTTGTAACATGGAACTGCAATTCTTTGAGTTGTGTTTAGAAGTTATTGCCTGGACATCAACCTATGAGACACTGTAGAACATATCCTTCTGCTTGTTATGAGCCGAGAAAGTCTGGTTTGGAAGCCATTTTCAACTCAAAATTGAGAATGTGAAGAAAAGCTTCCCGATGGATAATGATGAGCAGAGATCTCCATGTGTTGAATCCAATCAATATATCAGAAGTGTTCAAAGTGCAGCAACTGGGCAATTATCAGCAATCAGCCATTTCATAGTCTGGGAAATCAAAAAGTTAGAGACTTTCCTTGGTATAAACTTAATGCGGTAAGGCATTGCATGCAAACCTTGAAGGCTTTGGATTATGTCGCAAAAATAAAACTTGAAGTTCTGTCATTATTTTTTATTTTATTATTTGGTCATGAGGCTAGTTTGAACCCAGGTTCTCTCATCATCGGAGAGGTGGCCGCTGCCTCTTAGCTAACGCATCAAGGGCGAAGTTGTGTCATTGTTGAGTACTCAATATCAATTAAAATATAAATACTGGATAAAACCGAGCTAAACTGCTGAAATCCACTAATCCATTAGTTAGACTTTTACTGCATGAATTAAATTTTAAGTTTGGAGTTTAGCTTTTTATGTCCAAAATAAAAGTTAGATATAGACATTATGGTATGAAAAGCATTTTTACTTTTTGTTTTTTGTTTTTTGTTTTTTTTTTTTTTTTTTTGGTTCATATACAAATCAAGAAAATATTTAACAGCCTAAATTCAAAAATAACAAAATTTAAAACGCTGTTTAAGGGAGTTTCTAATTACCTCACCATAAGTTTTCTTCACATCAGCAAACTTCGGTAATTTAGGACCTAGTTTTTTAGATGTGTTCCGTTCACAAAAAGTTAAACCCAGCATATTTAATAATTTATGATTGAACATCTTTAAGTTGTACAGTAATATAATTCTGAGCCTATTCGGTCATCGAAAACTAAACAAAGTTTTGGTTGCACAAATAGATATTTTGGTTGTACAAAAAAACTACTCGCTGTTTAATTGATTTTTGTTTTTTTTTTTTTTTTTAGTTGCTTACTTCAAATTTTAATAAGTTTTAGTTAAAAGTTTACTTAGATGTCTTAATTAATTACAAATTTTAGATAAAAATAAAATGAATACCAAATTGGAAACCATTTAAAATATGTTGGTTTTTGTTTTAGTTTTTCTTCAAGAACATGCAATAACTAAAAGAACCTATTTTATAAATATATATATATATATATATATATATTTTTAAATACTATTTTTATATTTTTTTTAATTAGTCACCGTCACTAGATGATGAAATCCCAAAAGAAAAAGGTGGTAAACGGGGAGTATCTATAACATTAGAAGGGAATGATGTCTGGACAAAAGAATATACATTTACTGTACACTGTTCAAATCTCCAATGGTGCTCTTCATTTTGAAGAGTATAATTTTTAAAATAAAAAGTTATTTGAAGGATTTTAAAAAACTAAAGAGAGTTTTTTTAGCATACTTCGATGGCACTTTTTATAGTTACTTTTTATTTTACATTTTCCATAAATAATTATAATTTTTTTTTCTCCTCTTTTTCCCTATTGTAAATAAAAATGTAGTATTTAAAAAGACAACATATAAAATTTTAATTATAATTGTGTATTAATTAATGAGTTTATTAAAAATTTTATATCGAAAATAATTTAACTTGTTCTATTTAAAAAAATCAAATTTTATTATCTATTTTAAGTTTTCAATTTATAAAGTCCATTAAAGTATTAAAAAATTATAACTTTTTAAACTAAAATAAAAAATAAAATTTTTAAAAAATCTATGGAAGATGTTCTTATGCTTTTTTTAATTTATAATATTTATAATATGTAAATATTTTTATTTTTTAAAGAAATTAAATTGGTAATTTTTTTTAGCATTTTACTATCATTAACTCATGGCAGGTCGGTAGGCCAGATATTCGACCGTTGGAAGTTGGGATTCATGATGGCTGTCATTAAAAAATAAAAGGGCATCAGCAATTTGAATTTCTTACCTTCAAATATAGGCGAGCAAATATTGCTACTTATCTAAACCAAAAGAAAAAGACAGAAATAATAATTGCTACTTAACCTTTTGAGTTTTTGGCATTTGTCGTTACTTGTAATAATCATTAATTTAGAAATAAAAATTGCTAGTTAACATTTTGAGCTGTTGGCATTTGTCGTTACTTGTAATAATCATTCATTTATATAGTAAATTTTAATTCTAATATTTAATTTTATTATCTTTAATTAAAATTTTAAAAATATTTTTTTAATAAAAACTATTTAAAATACAATATAATATATAAATTTTATTGATAATGATACATAAATAGTAATAAATAACTTTTTTCTAACCTTTTAAGCGTGATGGTACTGAGAATATGTCCTAAAAATTTTGTTCCCAATATACATAATCACGCAAAAGACAAGATTGGATAGATAGTAATTGAACTTACCCACCTAAATTTCTTTTGCTGAGTTCAAATTTAATCAATATAATCCATTAAAAGCTATCCAACTCAATCAATTTTTTCCTTCTTTTTTTTTTTTTTAATTCTATTTTCCCTCCTAAGTGCGAAATGGTTAAACCAAAAACGTGTAAAAGCACCATAAGCTTTATGATAGGCCATTTACAAAGTGTAGTATGAACTAGAAAAACTTTTGCTATTGTGGTTCAGTGTAATTCATATATTATATATCAGCAATACGTGTATATATAATTTTGATTATGATCTAATCAAAATATTTTTACACCTTATTAAGAGAATCATACTCATATATGTGTACATATTTATACACATAAATTTCCTATTAGGCATTTCCAGTTTACTTCACGCAATTCATCATAGAATATATTAGTCGAATTATTTGTAATCGGAATTTGGGCATAAAGCACCTCTTAGTCATAAATTTTATATAAATATATATATATATATATATATATATACATATAATTTTGAAAACATAATTTATATCTTATATTAAATATCTAATAATATGATAAGTATTAAAAGTGATTACTTGTCCAATAATATTAAATTGATTATTTAAATATTATTTAACTTTAATAGTGGTGTGGTGGTAATATCATTATTTTCTTAAATCATTCAATCCTATATTTATAGAAAATCTACCATGGTGAGATTATCCACCATTTGATGGATGACAGTTAATCATATGGTTTGAATTATGATAATTGCATGTAATTGACCAAACTCTTGACATTGAGAGTTTGTTTATCATCTATCAAAAACTTTAATATATATATATATATATATATCTTATTAAAAAAAAAAAAAAACAAATCAGGTGAAGCGAGTAAGTTGTCATCTTAGTATAATTTTTATTATGGAATGGATGAACATGTATATGCTAGGAACATACTTTTAAGATAAAATGAAAAACCGTGCTAGGGTAGCATATATCATAAGATGCTTCAATTAATAATTAGAAATTAAAATCTAATTCAGCAAATGACAAATCCTAACAAATCAAAATCATATATACAATTACTTATTGCTTTGCAACATCGAACAACATTGTTGCCGACTAGTGCCCGATTACGTATGATAGATATGAAAATTAACAGTTTTTCCTTAAAAGAGTTTGCCTATGCCTAGCAGCTGGACTGTCAGACAACAGAATAAATTTTTATTACATTATATATATATATATATATATATATATATATATATATATATATATGTATACGGAAATTTTATGGTGAGAACGGTCCGCATGAGGACCGTAAGATTATTGACGGTTTTTCATAGTATAAACGACGGTTTTTTAGAAAATTGTCACCAATACTATGAAAAACTGTCACCAATACTGTGGTCCGTATGAGGACCGTCCACACCATAGACGGACTGTATATATATATACTCATAGGTGTAGTCCAATAGTTGAATTATCCAAAATACATCTTCAATTTCAAGATTCAACTTTTACCTTCATATTGTAATAAAAAAAAAATAATGGATTTCATATATAATTTAAATTTCTACACCTTATATATGTATATATATATATACACCCAATTTTAAAACATGTTAGGATTTTTTCTAATTTTTAAATTGCATTAAAAGTTTGAAATTTAAAATTATATTTCCTAATAGGCAAAGTTTTTAAATACGTAATTACCAAAGTTTTATATCAAATGTTGAAATTTAAAATTAAATTTAGTATGTTACTATATTCATATTTTATTATTTTTAAATTTAAATTTTAACACTTAATATAACCTAAAAATTAATAAAAAAATATGATAGTAAACTATTATATAACTAGTATTCATTCCCATACGATACACGATCTGTATAAGTATAATAGATGATGTAACCATAATAGATGATATTAAATATAATCTATAATAATTAATTACATTTGAAAATTTATTTAAAATTTTTATTGCTGATAAATATATTTGAATTTTTTTTTAATCTATATTACAAAAATTTATTAAAAACTATAAATTTGACTTCTATATATAATATTATTAAATTATAAAATTCAAATTTAAAAATTACCTATATAATTTCTTTTATCTATGAAATTTTCCTATTTAATTTTTCCATCTATAGAATTTAAATTTAAATTCAAATTCAAATGTATTTATATAATCTAATTTAAATTTAAATGTATTTAAATAATATTTTCCATATGTAGAATTCAAATTCCAATTCAATGTATTTTTTTGATTCCTTGCAAATAATTAATTTTTATATATTAAATACTCATAATGTAATTTAATTATTTACTACTACTACTATTATTATTATTTTTATTATTATCTCATCATCATTATTATTTATCATATAGATATATTTTTATCTTATAAGGTAAATTATTTATGAAATTCAATTACAAAATGTTTACCTATTTAATTTTTTTCATCTATAAAATTCAAATGTATTTATATGATTTAATTCAAATTCAAATATACTTTTTGATTCTTTGTAAATAATTAATTTTCATATGTTAAATCCTTATATTTAATTTGATTATATAAGAAATTTGATTTAAATGAAATAATAGTATCCTCTATATCTCTTCCATTATCTAATATGGCAATGATTTTAAGATTATAGGATTTTTAAGATAATTTTATTTTTAAATTTTAATTTTTTTTAATAATTTTGAAGAGAATATAATAAATATGAGGATGATATATGGCAAAAATATTTGCTGACTCTCTTACTTTTATATATTATATAGATTATTATTATTATTATTTATCATATTAAGTACTCAATAGAAATTAATTGTCTCACTTATTTTTGTTTACGAGCATACTTGACCATCAACTCATTTAGGGCACCCTTTGTTGTGCATTTTAAACTTTCTATTTGTGGCATCTATTTTTATTCTAATCCCAATAAAAATAAAATAAGAAGATAATAGAAATAAAAAAAGAATTTATAGACAACAAATAAAAAGGAAAAAAATTAATATTTGATATGTAATTTTGTTTTAAAAGGAAAATCTCAAAATGGTAGGCTAAAGAATAAATTTACAGGGTATATAAACGTATATCATGAAATAATAATGCCTTAAAATTGAATTATAAACTGATTTGTTTTACATATTTCATAGGAAATTATTCCAACTTGGGCTTTACTAATTCCTTACATTCTCATTCCTCAACTTTTATTTTTTCTGGTAAGATAATTCCTTATATTTAATAAGAATATTAAAATTCTATCTATGGGAAGATCTGATTAAATACTGAACACAAATATAATTTTTGAAAAATCTATATATTAATAAATTTATATGAAAAACAATATTTACAAATTAAATAATCATGAAAAAAAGTGATTTCGTTGGTAAAGTTTTGGGATTGTAATTTTGATTTACTGCAGTATTTATTTCCTTCATCTAGGCATAATATAGAACCTTAATTGATTTTGTTTCTTCAATGTCATCTTAATAAGGAAAAAATAAAAAATAAGAAAAAACCAATAAAAGTAACTATTATATATTTTGAAGAAATCTGCATCAATAAATTTATGTGACAAACAATACTAACAAATTAAATAACCATGGAAATAGGTGATTTCATTGGTAAATTAATATTTATCCTCAAATAAAATAATTAAAAGTTAAATAGTTTTAGAGTTAATTAAATAGGTCAATATTTTCCTTATTAATAGTTAATTTCCTTATTTTATTTTTATATTTTTTAAATAGACATTATTAAAATATATATTAGGCCATAGTTAGGGTATAATTCCCTTATAATATATATATATATATATATATTTAGGCCATAATTTTATTATAATATATACTAGGTCATATATATATTAGATCATCTAATAATAGGCCACATATATGTATAATTCAGTTATAATATAGATATATATTAATTAGGCCATAAATATATATTTGGTAAATAAGATAAAATTAAATATTTTATTTATTTTCAATTTATTTTAAAATTATTATCATATGTAATTTTATCAATTGTTTGATCATTATGTATATTTATATCAAAAATTAATTTATAAATATTTGGTTATATTCATAAAATGTAAGATAATTAATAATAAATAAAAATAAAAATAAAAATGATGTTTTTAGAGAGAATTTAAAAGAATAATATGCTGACATGTGGTACATATATTTTTTCTTTTATATATTATATAGATTATCACATAAATCTTACTGTAAACAGGGTATGTCTTAGATCAAAGATCCATCAACTCGCAACATTCTCTCTGTCATTCATTTTCCACTGTACAGATTATATATGTTCAGAGTACAGATTATATCATCCATGCACGACATATACATTATATGCAGTAGATGAGATTGTTTTTAAAACTTTCCCACATAATTAAATATTCATTTGCCCCTGAAAAGTGCAAGCACATGATAAAATTTGTACCCATGAGTTGGTAGATCACTGAAATCTCCCAACCATATCTTTGGTGAAGAACGTGTTTGGTAATAACTAGGACGGAGGGAGCTTTGTTCTTTCACAGCAAATGTTTGTTAAATGGCTCTTTGCCAGAAAAAAAGACTGCCCCTCTATATTGAGGACACCAACCAGGCATTTACGCTCCGCACTTGCACAATATAGTACTGCTGCTTGGCGGAAGTTCTAGTTAGGCCACCGCCTTCCCCCTTCAATAAATAATATAAGAAAATCCCAATTATTTTCACTACTTAATATGTAGAATTTCTACTTTACCACCGCCTTCCTCACTCCTCCAATAAATAATATGAGAAAATCCCAATCATTTTCACTACTTAGTATGCAGGCTTCATATATATATATATATATATATAGGATTAATTGTAATTTAGCATTTTCTAATTTAAGAAGTTTGCACTTAGGAATTTAAATTTTAATCTATTGCATTTTGATAGAATTTGATTTTTTGGCTAACAATGAATAACAACTCTAAACCTTCGAATTTAAAACGTTCCACATTAAATTTTTAAGTATAATTTATTTCATATTAGTCTAATTTTCAATTTCCAAATTAAGGTTTGTGATCATTTACCTTTTTGCAACTGTTCGTAATTTTTGAAATTAAAAAAAGAAATAAAAAAATGTGTCAAGGTAACTATTTTTGAAATATAGGATTTGAAAAAAGTTGAAAACATTATTTGAAATATAAATAAATTTGGAAAACAACCTATAAACATTTTTAGTGTATCTTTAAAAATTTTGTAAACACTATATATATATATGTATAATAGTTTACTAAATATGATTTTACTATTTTCTTTCTCATAAAATTTTTTTAAACGTTTTACATGCATATTGTTAAATTCTAAAAATCCAAAATTCAATTAATCATTTTCATTTTACAGATTTAATTTATAAAAATTGTTTTCAAAAACGTACTAAACAGACTCTTCATTTTTTCAATTTTTAAACATTTTGTTAATCGGAATTAGACTAATATAAAATAAATTATAAATTGAGAGTTCGATATAGAACATTTTAAATTTAAAAGTTTCATGTGCAAGTATAAAATATTAAAATGCAATTAACTATAAACTATAGCATCTCAGTTTGAACGTTGTAAATTGCAATAATTTAATTTTATCCATCTTCCTTTGAGATTTAATTAATATAATTTAGTTTATTTGATTTTAAAAATATCATCAATCATCTATTATGTTTCAAAAGATCATCATTTTTCTCTTTTATTGTCTTATTCATACTCCTCAAAACAGTATTATTTACATCTCCTTTAAGGGTATTAGTTGTAATTTTTAAAATTTTAAAGATTAAATTATAATTAGTATAAATTTAAAGAAGTCTGGATGATATTTATCCAGATTGTAATGAACCTTAAATTTAAAAAAAGAAAAAACCTTCATTTGAATTACATCCAACTAATTTTGGAATTTTCTAATTAAATTCTTAGGTTTGTTACATTTTAATACACTTTAGTTTTATTAAATTATATTTTTGGCCCTTGAATTTATAATATTGTAATTGATTTTCAAATTTCAATTTATTAGGTTGTAGTTATCAAAAGTTTTGATTAATGATATTAAAACGTAAATCTTAAAATAAAATGTCTAATCCATAATAAATTAAAATTAAAAAGCTTAAATTATAACAAATTGCACTTTAATATTGATCATTTGAAAATCAATGAGTCATATAAGTAAATATTAACATACAATTAGCTAAAAACTTTAATTGGATTAAAACATAATAAATTACTAAAATTTTAGAACATCAATTGCAATTGCAATATTTTAAATTTATAAATAAAAATTGTAATTTATTATCAAAAGTAGAATGATTTAAAATGAAACAAACACGTTTTTTTTTCCCCTTACTTCTATGAATTTCAGAAAGTCATCGTCAAGAACAAAAAATATTTTCAGAAGTCATGCTCGACCTTGAAGCAATCCAAAAAAAAAAAAAAAATCATATAAATTAAATATGAATAAATAAAATTAAATATATTATTAATTAAACATTGTTATATTATTCACTAAATAAATTTAATAAACTAATATAATTTTCAGGTATTATTTTTTATTGTTTATCAATTATTTATCAAATCAAATTGTGTAACAAGAGTAGCTTTTGTTAATACTAAAATAGTATTTCTTTGAATTTTCTTTTTATATGGGAAAAAGAATTGTGTGGTGGAGAATGAAACACCCCGTACATCGAGGATCCCGATGCCAATTATGATATTTAAGTCGGTGCAAATAATTACATTATTATTGGTGCGTGAATGAACCAGCGTTTTGAGGAGAAATAAATGAGTTTTTAACGATGTATCTTAAGTTTTGCTTTTATTTATAAATATCTCACTCATCTCCATTTGTTTCTGGGTGGAAATTCCCAACTACCGGAAGAGGCTGATATAAATCCACATATTAACTCTCTAATAAATCACTAGCAGCATTTTTTTTTTTTTCGGTTTTTTGAAAAGATAAAATCACTATTTATCAAAAAGATCATCACTAATACTAGAATAGTACTTTTATGGTCTGTTTGGTACCAACGATATAATAATGATGGAGATTGAAATTTAATAAAATAATAATTAATTCAGTATTATATTTGATGTCAATTGAATAAGATTATATATATATATATATTATTAAAATAAAAATAAGTTTTTTTGAAATAAAAATAAATGGAAATTATCATATAAATTATTGATTTTTAAATTATAAAAAATTATAAAAATTAAATAAGTTCAATATAAAAAATAAATAAGTTTTCTTATTTAATTAGTTTTTAGAAAGTTTATCTAATTTATAAAATCATTTATCTAGACATACATTTTGTCTTAAAAAAAATCTAGACATACGCAAAAAAGAGAAAAAAGAAATTGGAGAAAGAAAAATAAAAATCAAATTAAAAAAATAAAAATAAGAGAAAGAAATTAAAGGATAACAAGAAGAAATTAAAAAAAAAGTTAAAACTGAAAACTGATGCAATGAAAAAAAAAAAGAAAGATTAAAAAAGAAAAAGAAAAATTGATTAAAAAAAGATAAACAAAGATTAAAAAAGAAAAAAGAAAAAAGAAAAAAGGAAGATGAAAAATAGGAAAAGAATAAGATAAGAAAATGGAAGAGAAAAGGAAGAAAAAAGAAAATTAAAAAAAGAATTTGATACTGCTGGGAAAAAAAAAAAACTAAAACTTAAAACTGATGCAGTGAAAAAAAAAATAAGATTAAAAAAATAAGAAAATTTGATTAAAAAAA